>NC_081562.1:63539494-63572856 GCF_022355385.1 Mustela nigripes
TGTCCCCAACCCACACACTGAATTCCTTCATTAAGAAAACATTCAGACGACAGTTGGAGTGAGCTATTTGTGAAGTAGTTTGTGTGATTCCCTCTTACCCCTCCCTCACTTCTTTTCTTCAAATGGCTCCCTCCACAAGGGGAGCAAGGCTCTGGATGAACAATTCACAGCATTGCCAGGAAATGAAAAGTGGAGAAGAGAGAAAACAAACTCAGGCAGGCCCCATTCTTCTCCCTACTCAGGCTTCAGTTTTAAGAGAATTTTAAGAAATGTTCTCAGAAGTTTTTAAAGGCAGAAACATCAAATTAAAATTGGAAAGTCTACTTTACAGGTGATGAAAAAGAACCCCTGGGTTATGGGCCAGAACTTCTGTCTACAAATCCTTCTAGACTCCTTATTCACTACTCACCAGTTCCGATGTTCCAATGCTATGGTTTACCAACAAGCACAGGAGATAGATAACGAGTGTCAATTCTTAATTTATGGAATCTTTCTACACTAGCTGAGGTGTCCTGAACCCACAATCAAGCTTCATACCATCCATGGTTCCACACTGTCCTTCCTTCATATTCTTCCTTTGTTTATAATATGACCTGTGCTTGTTCCTCCAGCCCCATCCCATGCCCAGTTCCTGCTCCATCTGTAGAATTTGACAATCATACTGTTCCCTTGATTCTACTGCCTTTTTGGCTCCTTCATGTAGCTATCCCCACTTCTCTTTCAGTTCACAGATCAGCAATGGCTTCCTCAGGAAGCCTTCCCTGATGCTTATGGTGCCCTTCCAATGTGCTCTCCTAGCACTGGGTTTCCCCCATGTGCCATTGATCCTAATGTGTCAGAATTCCAGGTTAGCTGCTGGTCTCCTCCATCAGACTGTGAAGTAGGTACTCAATGAATATTTGTTGGACAAATGACCATGCTGAGAAAAGAAAACTGAAAGAAGCCATAATCCAGAATTATGATCTAGTAGACATTGAGGTACATAATTTGTAGCAATCTTTATAATTCAGGCTCAGGTAGAGATATACCTATACCTATATCTCAGGTAGAGATATACATGGTATTACCAAGGGAAGAAAAATGGATAGTGTGAAGGGAAAACTAACTATGATAAAACCTTGACTGCACACCATTCATGGCAGGTCTGAGTCACACAGGTGATAAAGAATCATTTGCCTTTGAGGATACTTGTTTAAAAATATCAGACTGCCTAGAGTTATGGGCAACCAACCACCCACACCTAGTCAGAGAATCCCTACTTTTTGAAGGCATCATGCTCAGGCCCAATAATCCAGGTAGGATATCCTAAATCAGAAGTTCTCACCTTGGGGAACAAAGGGACACATAATGTATATATCTGGGGACACTTTCAAATGTTAGATTCTCTTATTCTGGAGTTTCTTGTCCACAAGCCCTGCACTTCCCATGATGCTCTAAACCATCCACTGACAAGAATTGTCCTCAAGTTCAAGGGGAAGAGATTCTAAAACCTTCCTTCACAGAAAGGCAGCACAGTTGATTAGTAAGGAGTAAGGTTCTGCAGGTAGACTATACAGGTTCAAATCATACCTCAATCTCATACCCAGTGACTCTGGGAAAATTAGTTTTCCTCACTGAGCTCCAGTTTCCACAACAGTCAAATGGGAGTAAAAGTAAATCCCTCACAGGGCAGTTGTGAGAAGTAAGTGAAATGATGTCTGTAAGTATGTAGCTCAGTGCCTAACAAACAATGTGGGTTGAGTACAAATCTACCTTGTACTTAATATTGAAAATGGTCGAGTAACCAAAACACTGAAAATAAATTAGTCTTTATAAATATGCACACTCAAAATCATCCACTAAAACTCCTAGCCTTCATGAGACAATGCAAACAAACAATTTTATCCCATATGATTCACACTGACATGCTATGATTCTAATTAGATACCCTCATTCATGCTGGTGCTAACACATGGTGGTTCCTAGGCTTACTGAGTTAGACCAGGCATCTAGAAATGCAAGACTCAAGACAATAACAATAATAACATCTTTGTCTACAGATGCCTCATTTGGAACAGTTAGTGCTAGATACTATAGAGATAAGAACAATAAACATTGGTCAGAAATGCTGTATGTGAGACCTGGCCCTTCCTTGTGATGACAGGAACTTGGGTAATTGGCTTAAATTCTAAGCCTCCATCTTCTCATCCACTAGGATCCTTACTTGACTTCCCTCACTGATCAACATGAGAATTCCATAAGAAGATAAAAACTAACACACTGCTGGTGGGAGTGTCACTGGGGCACCATCCTGAAGCACAATCTTTTTTTTTTTAAGATTTTATTTATTTATTTGACAGACAGAGGTCACAAGTACGCAGAAAGGCAGGCAGAGAGAAAGAGAGGAGGAAGCAGGCTCCCTGCTAAGCAGAGAGCCCGATGTGGGGCTCATCCCAGGATCCTAGGATCATGACCTGAGATGAAAGCAGAGGCTTTAACCCACTGAGCCACCCAGGGACCCCCTAACGCACAATCTTAGCATAATTAAGATATTCATAAATGACACTACAAAGGGCTGATATCCAAGATCTATAAGGAACTCCTCAAACTCAACACTCAAAAACCAGATAAGGGCACCTGGGTGGCTCAGTGGATTAAGCCACTGCCTTCGGCTCAGGTCATGATCTCAGGGTCCTGGGATCGAGTCCCGCGTCGGGCTCTCTGCTCAGCAGGGAGCCTGCTTCCCTCTCTCTCTCTGCCTGCCTCTCTGTCTACTGTGATCTCTCTCTGTCAAATGAATAAATAAAATCTTTAAAAAAAAAAAAAAACAGATAATCTCGTCAAAAAATGGGCAGAAGTCACGAGCAGACACTTCTCCAAAGAAGACATGCAAATGGCCAACAAACACATGAAAAAACGCTCACCATCATTAGTCATCAGGGAGATTCAAATCAAAACCACATTGAGATACCACCTTACACCAGTCAGAAGGGCCAAAATTAACAAGACAGTAAATAAGTGTTGGAGAGGATATGGAGAAAGGGAAACCCTCTTACACTGTTGCTGGGAATGCAAGTTGGTGCAGTGTGGAGATTCCAGAAGAAATTAAAAATAGAGCTACCCTATTATCCTGCAACCGCACTGCTGATGTTTCCCCCAAAGTTACAGATGTAGTGAAAAGAAGGGCCATATTCACCCCAGGATTCATGGGCAGCAATGTCCACAACAGCCAAACTGTGGAAAGAGCCAAGATGCCCTTCAACAGATAAATGGATAAAGAAGATATGGTCTATATATACAATGGAATATTATGCCTCCATCAGAAAGGATGAATACCCAATTTTTGGATCAGCATGGATGGGACTGGAGGAGATTATGCTGCGTGAAATAAGTCAAGCAGAGAGAATCAATTATCACGTGGTTTCACTTACTTGTGTAAGGAATAGCACAGAGGACATTAGGAGAAGGAAAGGAAAAGAAAATTGGGGGAAATCGGAGGGGGAGACAAACCATGAGAGACTGTGGACTCTGAGAAACAAACTGCGAGTTTTGGAGGGGAGGGGGGTGGGGGATAGGTGAACCTGGTGGTTGGTATAAAGAGAGCACATATTGCATGGAGCACTGGGTGTGGTGCATAAACAATCTTGGAGCACTGAAAAAATAAAATTAAATTAAAAAAATAAAAATTAAAATGCACACATAATTGGACACTGTAGTGGTTGAATGGAGAATGTACCTAAAACAAATATAGAACATGGACTAGAAGAGCATTTCTTAAATACACTAAAGCAAGCACCTCCAGTGAGGACAGGAAATGAGAAGAGGTAAGGATGAAACAGGATAATAAAATGCATTGAAAGGGGACTAATTGGACATAATAAAAAATAAAATTAAAATTTTTAAAAAAAGAAAGAAAGAAAGATGGCCTGACAGGAAGCAATGAAGTGAACATGCCATGACTGAAGGAGTGACTCACTCCACTCTGTGCACTGCAGGTTCAACACAGGATTGCAGGAGATAACATCATTAGAGCACCTGGTACAGAGCCTGGTAAATGGCAGACATTCAGTTGATTTAAACTGAAAAGAGAAGTGGAATTCTGTAATCACCAGGATATGGAGAATACAAAGAAGGAATACCTTCTAGAAAGAGGGTGGAGAACAAGAAAGATGGGACACCCCTCCTACTAGTTCCCTCTGAACCACTTTCCCTTTTCCTAATTCTTCTCAGTCACCCCCTTCAGCTGTCTTTCGAGGCTCCTGGTAGTTGGCACTAAGGATGCTTCTCCCATGTTTTTCTCTTTGGGAACCATCCCACCTCCCACTCAACAAAGACCACAACAGTGGTTCTCAAGATTTGTTCAATCACAGACTTCACTGAGGTTGGTCACTTCAAAAAAAAAAAAAAAAAAAAAAAAGTCATATATACTTCTGAAAACCATCCATGTATCCAAAGCAGGAATCCCAGAGGAGGATAATCTGAATTGCAGGGTCAGAGACTGGTAATACTTGATAAAGCTGTTTCCCTCAATTGTATTGTGCAGGGTGTTCCTTGTGCTCTTCCCACTTTTTACTGAAGATGAGGAAAAGTAGGCCTACAGAAAAAAATATTAAGATAGCAGAGAAGCAACCCAAAGAACAAAACATCTGGGAATTAAGTAATCACGTTTGTTTTGATCCAACAGATGCAGACAGAACAAACAAATGAACAACCAAATATATAGAAGAGAAAGCACACCCATAACTGGGAATCCTGAGAGAACCTACTACAAGCCCAGCCTATAACAACACAGAGAAACATTGTCCTCAAACACCATGTACAGATATGGCATGCATAGAGAAAAGGAAAGCAACCAAATTTTAGGATGTGCTCACAGTGGGTGTTGTGACTCTAAACTAAAATGGGTGGTCCAAGACACACTCTTCTTCACATTATTGTGCAACCCTCTCCACCATCCATCTCCAGAACTTGTTCATCTTCCTCAGCGAAAACTCTGTATCCATTAAGCAGTAGTTCCCTATTCATTCCTTTCTACAGCCCCTGTCAACCACCATTCTACTTTGAGTCCCTATGAATTTGACCAATCAAAGTACCTCATGTGAGTGGAATCATACAATATCATCCTTTTGTGACAGGGTTATTTCACTTGGCATAAAGTCTTTAAGGTTCACTCATATTGTAGCTGATGTCAAAATATCCTTCCTCTTAAAGACTGAATAATATTCCACTGTGTGTGTATCTCACATCCAGGTTATCTGTTTATCCTCTGATGGGTAGGCTAGTTATTTTAACTATTGGCTGTTAGGAATAATGCTGTTATGAATATGGTATACATATATCTTTTTGAGGCTCTGCCTTCAATTCCTTGAGATATATACCCAGAAGTAGGATTGCCAGATCACATGGTAATTGTATATGTAATTTTTTGAGAAGTCGCCTTACTGATTTTCTACAGTGGCTGCCCCATTTTACATTCCAACCTGCAAAGTACAAGTGTCCCATTTTCTCCACCTCCTCACCAACACTCATTATCCTCTCTTTTCTTAATAACAGCCATTGTAATGAGAATGACAAGGCCCTTGGCTGTTTTTGAGAAATAACAAGGAGTCCTGTGGGGCCAGGACACAGTGAGTGATGCGAAAGCAGTAGGGTGTGAAGTCAGAGAGAAAGCAAGAACCCAGATCCTTCACAGAGGGTCTGAGAATCACTGTGAGGACTTTGGCTGTTACTTTGGGTATGATGGAAATCCTAGAAAAACTGAGAGTTGCACATGCTGTATAACAATTTTCATATTCCTTGAACTAAGTATTGGGATCTAAGGAAAGCCCTCCTCCAGAGTTTGAAAAGAAGGCTTGGAAACAAGTTACACAGAACTCTTAGTAGATGTCTGGTGCTTCTGACCACACAATGACGACTGAACAAACCTGTGCTTATATCTGCTTCCCTCCCTAGATGCCAAAGAAGAAATGCCATATAGCCAGCCATGGGACAGTAACATGACAAATTGCTTTCACTGTCTGGATTATCTCTGGGCAGGACTCCATCACTTGAAAATCAAACAAAAGTCATTTTAGTATTATCCACTACTTTAGGTTATGTCCACTAGTATTGTGGATAATCAAGAGCTGACATGGAGATAAACAGTGCTTTTTTCCTGGAATTTGGTGAAATTAAGGACTGCAAAGGCATGAATAGGTAGACTCTCAGAAAGGGGACAGAAAACCATGTGAATCAGGCACTCACAAGTGCAGAATTAAATAAATGATTCCAGATCCAAGCCCCAGATGCCTCAGGAAGGACTGTCAGAAATGTCTGAAATATTCAGAGCTAGACAGAAACAGATCCTCAAAGGGAAGCCTGAAAATACTTTTCTGTGAAGCAAAAAAATACCTCACATAAACTCACTTCCCCTGGGCAACAGAGATGAAAGTTTCCACATCCAAATAGAAGTCCAAGGAGTGTATACAGTTGCTCAACAACAAATACTCTGGAGTGAATGGCTGCCCAAGCACTAAATATGAATGTTAGAAAATATATGCTTATGTGTGTGGAGGGAGGTGGTGGGAGATGGAGGGTAGAGAAGGACAGAATCATGGGCTGTCCCAATTGGGAAAGGAAGACAGACAAAGTCAATTTTCACTGTGGCATACTTAGGATTCAAATGTGGGTTAGGGGAGGGAAGAATAGTAAAATCTAGAAACCAAAATAACTAATTTCTTAGTTAGATATGCTAAGATGATAGGCTATGGACTCCTGATTTCTGTGTGCTGTTTCTTTCCAATTGAGGACCACCTTTTTCATCCTCCACTCTCAACATAGTATGATCACAACACACCCCCAGGGTAAAGAGACTCCACAGTTTGCTTCACATCATATTCCCCATCTTATTTCCCTTTTCTGTGGGCTCTCTATAGATGTCTTGGGTTACCTTCAAGCTTCAAACAGGTATTATAAAAATGGGAGTGTAATATAGGAAAGGCTGCTCATTCTCCTTTCCTCAAGTAAAAAATTATAGACCCAAGTAGCAGTGAAAGTCTAATGTCATTCATCATTCATTCTTTCAATAAATATTAAGCACTTTCTAAATGCCAATCTTAGTGCTTGATGCTATGTATACAACAGAGAGGAAAAAGATGTGTTCCCTGCCTACATGGTACTAATTCTATTTGACAATGTTCTAATGTAATATTCCTGCCCAAAATGTGTAACCTGAATCTAATGATAAAAATCGATGAGTCTAGGTTTATTCCTAGGTATCTTACAGTTTTTGAACACCAGTACTCTGAAAACCATAAAACACTTATGAAAGAAATTGAAGAGGATAGAAAGAAAAGGAAAAATAGTCCATTCTCATGGATTGGAAGAACATTGTTAAAATGTCTATACTACCCAAAGCCATCTACACACTTGAGGCAATCCCTATCAAAAGGCCACCAGCATTTTTCACAGAGCTAGAACAAAGAATCGTAAAATTTGTAGGGAACCAGAAAAGACCCCAAAGAGTCAAAGTAGTCTTGAAAACAAAAAAGCAAAGCTGGAGGCATCACAATTCTGGACTTCAAACTATATTGTAAAGCCATAGTCACCAAGAGAGTATGGTACTGATGCAGAAACAGACACCTAGATCAGTGGGACGGAATAGAAAACCCAGAAATGGACCCACAACTTTATCATCAACTAATCTTCAACAAAGCAGGAAAGAAGATCCAATGGAAAAAAAGACAGTCTCTTCAACAAATTGCTTTAGGGATACTGGACAGGAACATGCAGAAGAGTGAAACCAGACCACTTTCTTCCTCCACACACAAAAAATAAATTCAGAATGGGTGAAGGACCTAAATGAGAGACAGAAAACCACCAAAGTCCTAGAGAAGAACACAGGTAGTAATCTCTTTGACTTCAGGCATAGCAAAATCTTACAGACACATCTCCAAAAGCAAAGGGAAAAAAACAAAAATGAATTACTTGGGCTTCATCAGGATAAAGAGCTTTTGCACAGCAAAAGAAACAATCAACAAAATTAAAGAAAACTTACAGAATGGTAGAAGATATTTGCAAAGGACATGTCATATAAAGGGTTGGTACCCAAAACCTATAAAGAACTTCTCAAACTGAACACCCCAGAAATAAATAATCCAATTAAGAATTGGGCAGAAGACATGAACAGACATTTTTTCCAAAGAAGACATCAGAAGGGGTAACAGATGCATGAGAAGATGCTCAGTATCCCTCATCCTCAAAGAAATACAAATCAAAACCTGACATACCACCTCAGACCTACCAATATACCTAAAATTAACAACAGAAAAGAACAGGTGTTGGTGAGGACGTGGAGAAAGGGGAACCCTCTTATACTTGGTAGGAAAGCAAACTGGTGCAGCCACTCTGAAGAACAATATGGAGGCTCCTAAAAAATAAATAAATAAATAAATGAGAACTACCCTTTGATCCTGCAATTGTATTACTAAGTATTTACCCAAAGGATACAAAAATACTGATTCAAAAGGGAATGCACACCTGATGTTTATACCAACATTATTAACAATAGCCAGATTTCCATCAACTGATATATATATATATATGTATACATATATATATTCATCTTCCTTATTCTATATATCTATATATCTACATATTTATCATTCTTTCACTGCCACATACGATTTTTCCTTCCTCCATCCTCTGCACATCATTCATTCATATATCATAATCACATCATTGATTCATAGAATGAATTACATCATTCTTTCATAATCATCATTCACTCATGTATATATTCATCAACTGATGAATGCATAAAGAAGATGGAGGTGTGTGTGTGTGTGTGTGTGTGTACAATGGACTATTACTCCTACATCAAAAAGCAGGAATCTTGCCATTTTCAATGATGTGGATGGATCTAGAGCTTACCATCCTAAGAGAAATAAGTCAGTCACAGAAAGAGACCATATGATTTCACTCATATGTAGGATTTAACAAACAATACAGATGTACATAGGGGGAGGGAAAGAAAAATAAAATAAGATGGAAACAGAGAGAGAGGGGCAAACCATACAAGACTCTTAATGACAGAAAACAAACTGAGGGTTGCTGGAGGAAGGTGGGTGGGGGAATGGGCTAAATGGATGATGGGTTTAAGGAGGGCACTTAGGATGAGCAGTGGGTGTCAGATGCAAGGGATGAATCATTAAACTCTACACCTGAACTCAATTTTACCATATGTCTTAACTAACTAGAATCTAAATAAAAACTTGAGGTTTAAAAAATGATCAGCCTATAAAACAGTTATCCACAGAAAGTTGACTTTCTGTAAAACAACTGACCTGGGGGCGCCTGGGTGGCTCAGAGGGTTAAAGCCTCTGCCTTCTGCTCAGGTCATGATTCCAGGGTCCTGGGATTGAGCCCTGCATCACACTCTCTGCCTAGCAGGGAGCCTGCTTCCTCCTCTCTCTCTGCCTGCCTCTCTGCCTACTTGTGATCTCTGTCTGTCAAATAAATAAATAAAATCTTTTTTAAAATGTTAAAAAAAAAGAAAACCCTGACCTGTATGTTCAAAACTGTCATTGTCAGGAATGGCAGGCTGAGGAACTGCTGCAGAGTAAAGGAGAATAAAGAGACATGGCAATGAGATGCAATGCAGTACCCTGCATCAGGGATCAGGGAGAATAGGTGCACCTTGATCAGAAGAATAATTAGTAAACTTTGCATATGGACCATATTTCACACACATACACACACACTGGAAAAAGCAAGAAAATGTACCAAAATATTAATAACTGCTCAACCTCATTGAAAGATAAAGGGGTGTTAATGCTACTCTTCTTGCAACTTTCTGTAGGTTTGATATTTGTCAAAATGAAAAAGTAATAAGAAAACAACAATATCCCAGTAGTAAAGGTTATGGTTTCTTCTTCCCTAAGTGTCCTTTATAAACAAGCATGCCATTATGTTTGGTTGGAACTAAATCCCACCCAGAATGATTTAGCTCCAAATCAGGAACATTAGATCAGAAGAGTGGGTGAGAAGATAGGACTCCCTTGTCTTTGACTTACAACCAAATTTATCAGCAAGCAAACATTCCTGGAAAGAAATTACAACCATGGCTCATCTTAGTATAGTTATAAAATTTCTATCCTTGGGGCACCTGGGTGGATCACTTAGTTAAGGGTCTGCTTTTGGCTCAGGTCATCATCTCAGGTTCCTGGGACCCAGACCTGTGTTGGGTTCCCTCTCTCCCTGCCCCTAATTAGATTCTTGCACATGCTCTCTCTCTCTCTCCCTCTCTTAAATAAACTCTTCTAAAAAATTAAAATATATAAAAACTCTATGATATTATTATAATTTGTTAGACAACACAAACTAATACACCAGGGTCCAGGACTTGGACTCTGGAGGCACTGGGGAACATGTGCAGAGGCTGGAGGCAGAGAAAAATTGTATCTGGCAAATAGGGGTACCAGGAATATGTGCAACATTGAGGCCTCCATGGATAGAGGGCTGAAAGAACCAGAATTTACTTTTTTTCAAAGATTTTATTCATTTATTTGACAGAGATCACAAGCAGGCAGACAGGCAGGCAGAGAGAGAGGAGGAAGCAGGCTCCCTGCTGAGCAGAGAGCCCGAAGTGGGGCTCGATCCCAGAACCCTGAGATCATGACCCGAGCCAAAGGCAGAGGCTTAACCCACTGAGCCACCCAGGTGCCCTGAGAACCAGAATTTATGAGCTCCAAGTAATGCACAAATATTTCACTTAACCTCCATAACAACCCAATGACATAAGTATTATTATTCTACTTTACAAATTCAGAAGTTAGACAAAAGTTTGAAGTTCCTACAGCCAGTAAAAAGAAGAGCTGGAATTTGACATTGGTTCTTTGTTACATCAAAGGCCATGTTCTTTCTCCTGCAGTACCCTATCTCCACAAAGAGTCAAGACTCCAGGACATGGCTAATAAAGGAGAATTTGAGCCAGTTCTCTTTGTGACCAGGCCACCATCAGTCAGTGTCTTTCCTTTCTTCCCACATACATAGTGATCGGCCAGAACTAGATGTACCGGGTTCATGAAATCTGAAAGCTCCATCTAAACCATATCCTGCTAAGGTCTAAACCAAATATGGGACCACAATGTCTTCAGACCATCCTTTTAGATGCCAAGGAAGATTTTAAAGCATCCCTGTACCTATTACAATAGTCCCCAGATAGAATTTTATAGCTAATTGTAATTCCTGCCCAAAACTGGAGACCATTTCCCTTTGCTTGGTTTTTAGTTGAAATATAAGATTATAGGTCTCCAGATGCCAAATAAAAGACATCCTCCTGGACCAAAAATGGGCATTAGTGTTCCCCATTGTGACCAATGTCTGTGACCAGTACTGAGCACATAGCACCTAGAGCATTATTAAGATTTATTGATCAAAGAGGAGAGTCCAAGATGGTAGAGGGATAAGAGAACTTAATTTCATCTGGTCCTAGGAATTCAGCTAGATAACTATCAAATCACTCTGAACCCCTGGAACTCAGCTGGAGATCTAAGAAAAGAATAGCTGCAACTCTACAAATAGAAAAGTGACCACTTTCTGCAAGGTAGGAGGTAAGGAAAAGTGAATCCAAGGCAATATATAGGAAGACACACCATGGAGGGGAGGGAGCCTCCATGAGCTGGCTACCACCAAGTGACAGAGCAGAGGATCACAAAATCAGAAATTTTAGAAATCTGCTCTGGGGAACAACATCTCTCAGGTTGCTAAGCAAGGGAACCCTTGCTGGAACAGTATGGACCCAGGATCCCTGGGGTCACAGGAAGACCAGGAGTGTCTGAGTGCAGCAGAGATCCCAGGTGTTGGAGCAAGGAAGTCATCTTCAAAGAGTGGGATCTCAGCTTGCGGTTCACATAAACCTCAAACTGTAGCAGAGCCGTCCAATTGCTCCTTACAGGGGACCAAAAAGCAACAGGGCTGGCAAGACCCACCTTGCTTCCCTGGGAGTAGTGTGAGACCCAAAAGAAGTCTACAGGGTTTGGAGACTTGAAACATGGTCCTGTGACTGAGATAGAAATGCTCAGTCACAGGCTGGGCGAGTATGGAGTGCAGCCAGAGACCAGGGAGAGAGGAGTGACTGACTGCTTTTCTCTGGGGGCTCATGGAGGATTGGGATCCTGAACTTTTGGCACCAAGCCAGAGATTGGGAGGCCACCATTTTCATTCTCATCCTCTAAAGCAGGTAAACAAAAGCCACAGAGAGCAAACAGAGAAGATTACTTAGACTGCCCCCCTCACAAAGGCAGTACAATTCCACCTGGGCCAAGACTCCTGAGAATCAAAGCAAGGGGGCCCTCCCCCAAGAAGATCAGCAAGAAGATGCAGCCAAGATCAAGTTTACCAATCAATGAGAACTGCAAAACTCTAGCACTAGCAGAATTCAACACATAGAATTTATGGCTTTTTTCACAATGATTCTTTCATGTTTCAACTTTAATTTTTTTTATTTTTTATTTCCCTTTTCAACCAATTTCTTATTTTATCAACTAATTTTTAAGTCTTTTTTAATTTTCATTTTTACAGTTACACTCTATCCTTTCATTGTATTTAATCTTATTTTATATTTCTTTACAATTTTGAGATGCAGTTCCTTCTAACAGAACAAAATACACTCAAAATATAGTGTATGGTTCTGGTTCTATTCACTGTCTTACCAGATTCTCTTTCTTCTTGTTGTTGTTTTTCTTTTTTTCTTTTTTTTTTCTTGTTCTTCTTCCTTTTTAAAATTTTTTCCTTGTTTTATTTTATCAAAGTCTTTTTTAATATTCATCTTTTTAAAAAGATTTTATTTATTTATTTGACAGAGAGAGAGATCACGAGTAGTTAGAGAGGCAGTCAGAGAGAGAGGATGAAGCAGTCTCCCTGCTGAGTAGAGAATCCATTATGGGGCTTGATCCCAGGACCCTGAGATCAGGGCCCAAGCTGAAGGGAGAGGCTTATCCACTGAGCCAACTGGGAACCTCAATTTTCATCTTTATAGTTATAGTCTATCCTTTCAATGTATTTCATTTTATTTTTGTATATAGAAGTTTTTCTTTCCTTACAATTTTGAGATGTAGTTTCTTCTAACAAACTGACCAAAATACACTCAGATCATAGTGTATTCCTCTCTTCAGTTCTCCTGTTTATATCCCTTCCTTTGTTGTTGTTGTTTATTTTTTTCTTGTCTTTTTTTAATATCAGCCAAACTGGGTTTTATTTTTCTTAATTAAATTTTATTTTTTCAGTGTCCCAAGATTCATTGTTTATGCATCACACCCAGGGCTCCATGCAATACATTCCCTCCTTAAGACCCATCACCAGGCTCACCCATCTTCCCTATCCTTCCCTTCCAAAATCCTTAATATGTTTCTCAGAGTCCACAGTCTCTCATGGTTCATCTCCCCCTCCAATTTCCCCCAACTTACTTCTCCTCTCCAACTCCCCATGTCCTCTGTGTTATTCCTTATGCTCCACAAGTAAGTTAAACTGCATGATAATTGACTTTCTCTGCTTGACTTATTTTCTTGTCTTTTAATATCCAGTTTTACAGTTACTTTCTACACATGTATATTTTTTTCCTTTCTTTACAATTTGGGGATCTAGTTTTCTAAAAGCCAAAACAAAATACACACAGAATTCAGCATATTGCTCTATTCTGCTCACCAGTTTGATTATATTCACTCTCTTTTTTTCTTTTCCCCTGTTTCAGATCCTGTCTTATTTGCTTAGTGTATAATCCTCTGGCATAGTTGTTGCCACTTTTAATACATTGTTCTCTTGTTCATCTATTATACTCTGGAAAGAATGAAAAGAAGGAAAACACATGAAAAAAGAGAACAAGAGGAAATACTGACAGCCAGTGACCTAATCAATATAGACACACACATAATATGTTGGAACTAGAGTTCAGAATAATGGTTATAAAGATAGTAGTTGGGCTTGAAAAGTATAAAAGATATTAGGGAATCCCTTTCTGGGGAAATAAAAGAACTAAAATCTAACCAAATCAAAATAAAAAAGACTACTAATGAGATACAATTAAAAATGGAGGCTCTACCAGCTAGGATAAGTAGGGCAGAAGAGAGAATTAGGGATGTAGAAGACCAAATGATGGAGAATAAAGAAGCTGAGAAAAAGAGAAACAAGTACTGGATTACAGGGGGAGAATTTGAGAGATAAGTGATACCATAAGATGAAACAATATTAGAATGATTGGGACCCCAGAAGACGAGGAAAGAGAGAAAGAAGCAGAAGGTTTATTGAAGCAAATTACAATAGAGAACTTCCCTAATAGGAAGAACGAAAAGGGCATCAAAATCTAGAAGGCACAGGGAACTCCCCTCAAAATCAATTAAAATAGGTCACCACTCCAAAATATAATAGTGACATTTACAAATCTCAGAGACAAAGAGAAAATCCTGAGAGCAGCTTGGGACATGAGGTCAGTAACCTAAAAGTGTAGAAGCAATAGATTGGTAACAAAGCTACTCACAGAGAAGTGGCAGGCATGAAATGACTGGCATGATATAATCAGGATGCTAAATGAGAAAAAGATCCAGCCAAGAATACTTTATCCAGCTAAAATTTCATTCAAAATAGAATGAGTGATAAAAAACCTTCCAGGACAATCAGAAATTAAAGAATTTGTGATCACCAAACCAGCCCCACCAGAAATATTGAAAGGGGTTCACTAAGCAAAGAGAGAGCCCAAAAGTAACATAGACCAGAAAGGAACAAAGACAATATACAGTAAGAGTCAACTTACAGGTAATAAAATGGCACTAAATTCATATCTTTTGATAGTTATTCTGAATGCAATTGGGCTAAATGCCCTAATCAAAAGACACAGGGTATCAGACTGGATTTAAAACAACAACAAAAACACCAAGATCCCTTGATATGCTGTCTGCAAGATACTTATTTTAGACCCAAAGACACCTCCAGATTGAAAGTGAGCTGCTGGGGCGCCTGGGTGGCTCAGTGGGTTAAGGCCTTTGGCTCAGGTCATGATCCCAGGGTTCTGGGATTGAGACCCGTGTCGGGCTCTCTGCTCAGCAGGGAACCTGCTTCCTTTCCTCTCTCTCTGCCTGCCTCTCTGCCTACTTGTGATCTCTGTCAAATAAATAAATGAAATCTTTAAAAAAAAAAAAAAAAGAAAGAAAGAAAGTGAGGGGGTGTCCAATATGCTAATGGACATCAAAGGGAAGCTGAGGAGGCAATCCTTACATTAAAAAAATTAGATGTTAAACCAAAGAATGTAATAAAAGATGAGGAAGGACACTATAACATAGTTAAACAGTCTATCCAACAAAAAGATCTGAAAATTGTAAATATTTATGCCCCCAACATGGGAACAGCCAAATACATAAGCCAATTAATAACAAAATCAAAGAAAGACATCAAAAATAACATAATAATAGTTTAAGACTTTAACACTCCCCTCACTGCAATGGACAGATCATCTAAGTAGATCAACAGGAAATAAGGGCTTTGAATGACAAACTGGATCAGGTGGACTTCACAGGTATATTCAGAACATTCCATTCTAAAGCAAAAGAATACACACTCTTCTCCAGAATACACCACATACTTGGTCACAAATCAGGTCTCAACTGGTACCAAAAGATTGGGATAATTCCCTGTATATTTTCAGACCACAATGTTTTGAACTGAAAATCACAAGAGGCAAGTTGGAAAGAATTCAAATACATGGAGGCTAAAGAGCAACTAAAGATTGAATGGGTCAACCAGGAAATTAAAGAAGAATTGAAAAAATTCATGGAAACAAATGAAAATAAAAACACAACTGTTCAAAATCTTAGGGATGCAGCAAAGGCACTCCTAGAGGGAAGTATATAACATAAAAGACTCCCTCAAGAAACAAGAAAGTTCTCAATTACACAACCCAACCTCACACCTAAAGGAGCTGGAGAAAGAACAGCAAATAAAGCCTAAACCCAGAAGGAGAAAAGAAATAATCAAATTTAGAGCAGAAACCATGAAATAAAACCAAAAGAGCAGTAGAACAGATCAACAAAAGTAGGAGATGGTTCTTTGAAAGAACATAAAAAGATTGGTAAAACACTGCCCAGAATTATCAAAAGGAAAAGAGAAAGGACCCAAATAAATAAAACCATGAATGAAAGAAGAGTGATCACAACCAACACCAAAGAAATAAAACAATTATAAGAACACATCATGAGAACTATATGCCAACAAATTAGGCAATCTGAAAGAAATGGATGCATTCTTAGAGATGTATGAACTACCTACACTGAACCAGGAAGAAATAGAAAACCCAAACAGACCCATAACTGGCCAGGAAATGAAAGCAGTCATCAAAAATCTCTGAAACAAACAGGAGTCCAGGGCCAGATGGCTTCCCAGGGAAATTCTACTATACATTTAAAGAAGAAATAATATATATTCTTCTGAAGCTGTTTCCAATAAATAGAAATGGAAGAAAAACTTCCAAGCTGTTTTTATGAGTCCAGCATTACCTTGATCCCAATACCAGACAAAGACCCCACCAAAAATGGAGCATTAAAGACCAATATCACTGATAAACATGGATGCAAGAATTCTCACCAAAATATTAGCCAATGGGATCCAACAGTATGATAAAAAGATTATTTACCATGACCAAGCAAGATTTATTCCTGGGCTGCAAGGATGGTTCAATAACCACAAATCAATCAATGTGATACACTACATAAATAAAAGAAAGGACAAGAACCATATAATCTCTCAATAGGTGCAGAAAAAGCATTTGACAAAGTACTGCATTCTTTTTTTTTTAAGATTTTATTTTTATTTATTTGACACAGAGAGAGAGATCACAAGTAGACAGAGACAGAGGGGGAAAGCAGGCTCCCCGCTGAGCAGAGAGCCCAATGCGGGACTCTATCCCAGGATCCTGAGATCATGACCTGAGCCGAAGGCAGTGGCTTAACCCACTGAGCCACCCAGGTGCCCTACAGCATTCTTTCTTAATTAAAACTCTTCACAGTGTAGTGATAGAAGGAACATGCCTCAGTGTCATAAATGCCATCTATGTAAAGCCCAGAGTGAATATCATTCTCACTGGGGAAAAATTGAGAGCTTTTCCCCCAAGGTCAAGAACACAGCAAGAATGTCCACTATCAGCACCACTATTGAACATAGTACTAGAAGTCCTAGCCTCAGCAATCAGACATTGAAAAGAAATAAAATCCATCCTAATTGACAAAGAAGAAGTCAAACTCTCAATCTGAGCAAATGACATAATACCTTATGTGGAAAACCCAAAGACTCCATCCCCAAATTGCTAGAACTCATACAAGAATTTAACAAAGTGGCAGGATATAAAATCAATGCAGAGAAATCAGTAGCATTCCTATATAGAAACAATGAGACAGGAGAAAGAGAAATTAAGGAGTTGATCCCATTTACAATTGCACCCCAAACCATAAGATACCTAGGAGTAAACCTAACCAAAGAGGCAAAGGATCTGTACTCAGAAAACTATAGAACACTCAGGAAAGAAATTGAGGAAGACACAAAGAAATGGAAAAATATTACACACTCATGAATTGGAAGAACATACATTGTTAAAATGCCTATGCTACCTAAAACAATCTACACATTCAATGCAACCCCTAGCAAAATATCATCAACGTTTTTCACAGAACTGGAACAAATAATCCTAAAATTTGTTCAGAAACAGAAAAGACCCTGAATAGTGAAAGCAATGTTGAAAAAGAAAGCCAAACTTGGTGTCATCACAGTCTTGGACTTCAAGCTCTGTTACAAAGCAGTAATCATCAAGACAGTATGGTACCAGCACAAAAATAGACACATAGATCAATGAGAGAAAATAGAGAACCCAGAAATAAACTCTTGACTCTATGGCCAACCAATCTTTGACAAAGCAGGAAAGAATATCCAATGGAAAAAACACAGTTCCTTCAACAAATGGTGCTGGAAAATTGGACAGCCACATGTAGAAGAATGAAACTGGACCTTTTCCTTATACCATCCACAAAAATAGACTCAAAATGGATGAAAGACCTCAATGTGAGACAGGAGTCCATCAAAATCTTTGAGGAGAACACAGGCAGCAACCTATGTGTCCTTGGCTGTGGCAAGTTCTTGATAGAGATTTCTCCAAAGGCAGGGAAATAAAGGCAAAAAGGAACTGTTGAGACCTCATCAAGATAAAAATTTGGGGGCACCTGGGTGGCTCAGTGGGTTAAGCCTCTGCCTTCAGCTCAGGTCATGGTTTCAGGGTCCTGGGATCCAGCCCAGCATCAAGCTCTCTGCTCATTAGGGAGCCTGCCTCCCCCCGCCCTCTCTCCCTGCCTCTCTGCCTACTTAGGATCTCTCTCTCTGTGTCAAATAAATAAACAAAATCTTTTTTAAAAAAGGATAAAAGCTTTTGTACAGCAAAGGAAAGAGTTGACAAAACCAAAAACAACTGAGAGAATGGCAGAAGATACTTGCATATGACATATCAGGTAAAGAGGTAGTATCCAAAATCTATGAAGACCTTATCAAACTCAACACCCAAAGTACAAATAATCCAATCAAGAAATGGTCAGAACAGACATTTCTCCAAAGAAGACATACAGATGGCCAACAGACACATGAAAAACTGCTCAAAATCACTCATCATCAGAGAAATAGAAATCAAAACCACAATGAGATACCACCACACAGCAGTCAGAATGGCTAAAATTAACAAGTCAGGAACCAACAGATGTTGAGGATGTGGAGAAAGGGGAATCCTCCTCTACTGTTGGTAGGAATGCAAGCTGCTGCAGTCACTCTAGAAAGAGCATGGAGGTTCCTCAAAAAGTTGAAAATAGAGCTACCCTATGACCTAGCAATTGCACTACTGGGTATTTACCACAAAGATATAAATGTAGTGATCGAAAGGGACACCTGCACCCCAGTGTTCATAGCAGCAATGTCCACAATAGCCAAATAATGGAAAGATTCCAGATATCCACTGACACTTGAATGGATAAAGAAGATGTGGTATATATGTATGTGTATACACACACACACACACACACACACACACAAAATGGAGTATTGCACAGGCATCAGAAATCTTATCTAGAAACTAGAAGGTTTTCTGCTAAGAGAAATAAGTCAATCAGAGAAACACGATTATCATATGATCTCACTCATATGTGGAATTTAAGAAACAAAATGGAGGATCATATGGGAAGAAAGGAAAAAATGGAACAAGATAAATCCAGAGAGGGACACAAACCATATGAGACTCTAAATCATAGGAAACAAACTGAAGGTTGCTGGAGGGGAGAGGGATGGAGTGATGGGGTAATTGCGTGATGGACAGTAAGGAGGGCATGTGATGTAATGAACACAGGATGTTATATATAAAGACTGATGAATCATAGGCCTGTACCTCTGAAACCAATAACACATTATCTGTTAATCAATTGAAATTAAATAAAAAATGTTTAAAAATATTAATTGATCACTCATAGAAATAATCATAAGGACCAATGGATATCAGGCACCATTATACCTCTTTTTCTATTTTTGGATCACTTCACATTTTTAAAGTTATTAACAAATATGGACTAAACATAAGGAACAATGGCTATTGTGAACATGTTATTCGTATAGGAAGCTCAATAGATTAGATAAATTGCATTTCTATTTTAGTTTCAAACAAAGAAAACCCAAAGTTGTTTCTGGAAACAAGGGGATTGCAAAGCAACCTCTAAGGACTTCATTCCAAGAAACTACATAAAAGCTTTGAATAAATCTAAGGAATTCCACCTGAAGTCATTGGTTTCAGATATTTGGAGATCACCAGCTTAGCCCTCAGTTCAATTCAGCTGACATGAAGTCACATAAACTCTTGGCACATTGTTCATACTTCTTCTACCTAGTAGGTTCCTGTGGTTTGCAAATACTGAATATCCAGGGCCAGCCTCCTGCTATATACTATTTGGCCCACCCTCCTGGCCCATAACATTGGTAACTAACAACAACATGCTCTCACCTCCCACTCAGATTCACCAAGTAGCCATCAGAGAGGGTTGCCCTTCCTTGAAGGCAATGATAAAGCCCTATCACATTCTTCCTGACTGCTACATTACCCCACACAACTGAAATGGGAGAACTCTCTACTGACCTTCTGAAGATGACACTTTGCTCAAGTCTCAAAAAGACACACACAGACACACACTCACATATAACCACCTCCAAACAGGCAGTTTCTTGCTCTCTATCAAATCCAAACTTCTAAGATCATATTTCTAAGTTTTTCTTTTCACTGTTTTTACCACTTTCCTACTATTAACCTTTTCTGTGGCTCCTGCTTCAACAGGGCAAATCTTTCCCCACATGTGCACATCTTGCTGGCATTACATTAACCCTCACACAGACTTCTCTCTCTCCCTAAAAATGCTTTTTCCAAACCCTGTTCAACATGACCCTACTTCCAGAAATGGCTGGCCACACCTACAGATAGGTATCAGATCTCTCCAGTATGCTCCTCTTGCCCCAGCTCTCCCCTCATTAATGTCCAGTGGCAGAACTCAAGGCCTAGAACTCTGCACTGGCAGAAATCCCAGTTAGACAGTAGGGTAGAAGTAGTAGGTAGTGAGGTGAAGCCCAGAAAAAGAGCTTTTTTTTTTTAAATATAATTTTATTTTATTTTTTCAGTGTTCCAAGATTCATTGTTTAAGCACCAAGGAGCAGAGTTTCTGTCTGAGGATGTTTCCAGCTTCCCTCTCCCTCCCCATCTGAAGCCTGAGGTACAAAGAATTAACTGGCCACAGCCAGGGAAGTACACCCAGGGTTTATAGGCCAGATTGACAAAGTCAGAGTCTGACACAAGAACTGAAGTCCAAGACTCTTTCACCACAACAAACTGAAAGTATAAGGGAAGTAACCCAGAACAGCTCAAAGTGCACTATCTGTGACATTTATGATTTTCTCCTTATCATTCCCTTCATGTGTGACAACTGAACAGATAGACAATGCAGAGTTTTATTCCTTCTACTGCTTTACTTTATTAGTAATGCTGTATAGAATAGGATTTCACTTGTTTCAGGAGGATAGGGAAGTATCCTTGTAGTGTAAACTCCCAGAGAAAAGCTGTTTCTGTATTTGCTATCATTTTGCCTACTGTATGTAAATAACAGTCTAAGGAGAAATTGGATGGCCTCTCAAGTAGAAACCACACAAGTTTCTAAGTGAGAAAGACTGGACTCAATCTGTTAAAATTCAGGTTTCAACTAAGTATAAATGTATACAAAGGAAAATTCAGGAACTACAGAGATTCTTTGTGCAAAACAATTCAAGCAAAAGCACCATTTCTCTTCCCTCAATATATCAACACCACCACCATTACTCCCAAATCATCACAGACTCAGTTATACACAGTGCAAGACAATGGTGGCATATACAGAATTCTCCTCTCTGGGAACTTAAAATTTAGTGCTGCATGAATATCTCTCCACCTGCCAAAATAAGTAAAAGATACACAAACTGTAAACCAGGACAAATATTCCTAAGTAATAAATGATCAGTCAAGACAAGGGCACCTCAAGATCCTACATGGCTTACTAGCTGATGAAAAGTAAAAGTACTAAGGACAGCATTCTCCAGTGTTGGCAAGACCAGTGAGAATCTTCTGTGCATCATGGGTCAGCCTGAGAAGTCTGCGTGGAAGAGGCAGGAATTACCCCATTGAGACATTGTGTATAACTGTTTCCTCAGAAAACATCAGGTCTTCATCTTGGCCATGATCCAATAAATAGAGCCTCTTTAAGCCTTCTTTCCATGCCCCTCACCAAAATCACAAAACTCCACCACACCTTAAGCCAGTAAATACAGTTTGCCAACTAGATGGATCCAGGTAAGTATTTGCTACACATACTAATACAGATCAAGATCCTAAGATATAATATTAATAATAATGATAATATTAATAATTCTCAGTTCAGGTATGTGCACAAAAGGAAGATATGAACCACTGCAATAATAATAAATGTGTAACTTCCTTCCTAGCAAAAAAGAAGTAAAGGTCAGATAATTTTCCAGAACAGATGAAAAAAAGCTAAAGTAACCAAATTCAACCCATGCTAAAGAAAATAAATATCCCAACTTACCTCTCAGGAGTCTTCTAAAAACAACCTCACTTACCAGGCACCCTCCCACCTAGGACCCTACTTTGTACTATATTCTGTTTCCATGTTACTTGGAAGAATCCTTTGTCTCCCTTTCTAAAGTAAAAACTCCTTAGGTTAGAACCTGCTTCATGTTCTCTCCATGAGGCCAGAAACCCAAATTCTGCAAGTAATACTTACTAGGGGCAACCAAGACTTGAACCTGAAGGCATGGCAGCCCCCAAACTGTCTGCCAATGCATTAGACCAAGAGGAAACACGGCCACTTCCTCCAACTCACCTACCTACCTTACCACCCCCACGAACTGTACAACCCTAACCTGTACCACCCCTACACCTCTCAAATCCCACCCAAGCTGGCAGAAGCTGAATGCCAAGTCACTGAAAACCCATCACGAGGGAGACTAACATGCTCCACACCAAATGTATGCACACTAAATCCATCCACCCCAATGTAGACCCAAATCAATGTAGGTGTAGACACAAACATTTTACCTCCAGCCTACAAAATCATATGAAGGCCCTGCTGGCAGCAACAGTAGGCTGGTATCATTGCACCATTATGTGAGTAAGCAGTCAGATAGCCAGAGGTTCTCTAGAGGCTCTGTAGACTTCATATTATCCAATATCATTCTGGGATGTTATGAACAGGTACCTTTTCTTAGTCCTTCTGGGATAGCATCAGAAAAGACAGAGTGAAAAGTAGTGTTCCTCATTCATGATTTGATACATTTACAGGATTAGTTTCAGTCAGAATCCAGTTCTGGAAATTCTTCACATTTCCATCAGGCCAAAACAAGAGACCAAATTGACAAATCAGATGAGCCTGAGCTGCTGCTTCTAGAGGTCTTCAGAAACTAGACGGGTTACCAGCAAGAACCAGAATGAGATTTTCCAAGCAGAAAGAGCTGGGAAAGCCAGGAAGGGCATTCAATTAAGGGATTAGAAAGTGATGGGATACATGGATATCAACAGTGAAAATCTCTATCTTTTCTATTTCCTCCTATGATTCTCTGCTCCGTTTTCTCAATCCTGAATCTTGCTAACACAGAGCACCTAAAAAAAAGTCCTCAGGAGAAAGCAGTAGAACATAATCCATCGTGTGCCCATCTCATTTTCCAAACTATAACTATAATGTAGGGGAGTACTGATACAGTCTTTTTTTTCCAAGAAGCCTTACTAAACAGATTTTTTCCCCCAAATCCTTCCTTTCTTTGTAAGAACAGAATCCAGAAATCCATCCAGTTGTCCCATCAATCACTATATTCTGTCTGTACTTTGAGACTAGTGGTTATGTGTGGTCAGTGCCCATGGCTCCTTCCTTCATATAGCTTCTCCCAATACACCCCCTCAGTAATACACTGCATACAAGGTGACTTAGGAAAGGCCAACTGTCTCTCTGGATATCTTCCTTCATACCTTCAACGTGTCCTTCTAACCTATTGTGAAAGTACTCACCCATCTCTGTCTCTCCATCCTATATCACCAGACTTGGCTTGGTCCCTGAAATAGCCCTCGGTGGCTGCTCCACACCACCATCTCCCCTGGAAAGTTAATTGTTTTGTTTTGTTGCAGGAAAGATACCAGATGATCTCAGTCATATGAAAGTTGTATCCTGCCTCAAAGTCCTGAGCTCTTCTCCAAATAGATCCATACAACTTCTCTGCCAAGATTCACCTGCCTCACCCCAGCTCAGGCAACATAATCTACAAGGAAGAATCTCTGCCACTACTGTTTTTAAATTAAAATATAATGTATTATTTCCTTCGGGGTACAGGTCTGTGATTCATCAGTCTTACACAATTCACAGCTCTCACCATAGCACATACCCTCCCTAGTGTCTATCCCCCAGCTGCCCCATCCCTCCAACCTCCTCTTCTTTTTAAGGGACACTCTTGTATCCCTCTTCCTAGTTCTTTCTCATCACCACTCTTTTTTTGCAATTTCTATAACAATCAAAGAAAAAAAGGGACAAGGATAAACTAAATGAATATTAACCAAAAATCATATTTATCAATTTGGAATATACTTAGTGAAGAAATTGGCCTTTCCAAGTGTTTTGTTTCGACTAAGATGAAAATGAATCTGCCCTCTGGAGGCACATAACACATATCACTTGATAATGAAGAGAACTAGACCAAGAACTGCTAGGGGGCAGGAGAAAGACAACCTAGAAATCAACATTTGCCACATGTAATCAAAAAAAAAACAGGTGTCCTGCATGGAGAAGAGTTGTCTGGGCTTCTGGTGTTGGGGTGCTACCCAGAGTATCCATGGCAGTAGGGAGGTGGACAGGATAGAGAACAGCTTAAGGGTGAAGGGCCTTCCAAATTAAACACAATAAATGTGTTTTGTGATAACAGCAAACTGCCTCTTGGTAACTTAGCATTTTAATGACCACCAGGCAGCCACACCCCTGGAGACCATGGTATCTTTCCTCCTACAGCATGACCTGGCCTATAATGAATCCCCACCATAACATTTTTAAATTAGATAAGAAAGGCGGGAAGATATTTAGTTCCTTGAGCCTAGAGAGAGAAGACCGCAAATCCTCTTTGGTGATGGGAACCCCCTCATCACATTGGATCTGCTATTCTGCAAAGTGCACATCGATGTCTACCCACAGAGACTTTCAAACTCTCCACTGAGAAATGAGGCAAAACATGAAGGAGGCAGCAAAGCCCCGTGGAAAAAATCTTCATTCATTCCAGAAACACGTGTAAGCCTGTGGGAAAGACAAGGATGAAGAAAGCAAGCTCTGCACCAGCTCAGAAAGGAAAGACTAGGCAGGAGGACAGGGCCTAGAAGTGGGGAGGACCCCAGAGGAGAAGCTGCAAGGAATAACCTCCCCTAACTCATAGTTTGCTCATCAGAGCTGAGAACCTTTCTGGGCGGGAGGAGAACAGAGTGTAGACCTCCATATCACTCTGACCCCAGTAAACCTACCTGCCCTTCCCAAACTCACAAGGTACTAGTCTACATCCCCAAGCCAAGGTCTAGCTCTGGTACGATGAAGAACCCTGCACTCCAACCCCACACAGCTTCTATAGCTGGAGACATTCCAAGCCCAGTCTTCTTTCTTCCCGGCTCTGTCTCAACTTTCCTGCCAACTCTACAAACAGGAGAAATCACTTACCAATGGGCTTCTTCTGCCTCAGAGGAGAAACACTTAAGAAGGAAGGGCAAGCCAAACTCAGGAAGAGGGAAGGAGCTGGACCAGACAGAGTCAGGAGAAGGAGTGGATCTCACAAGGTGCCCTTAGGATATTGAGGTCCTGGGTAGGTGGGGCCCTCCTGGAGGAGGAGCCTCAGGAGTGTGAGTACTAATAAGGCTGGGCCTCGGGAAATTGGGGCCAATGCACTTCAGAAGTGGCCTAGGAAGGATGTGACAGTAGGAACGAGATAGTTTAACTGGAATCCTGGAGGAAGGATAAAGGTGGGCAATGGAAGACCAGTGGGGCCCTGCATGGGTGAGGAGGTGACCAAGGGCTCAAATGGGGCTTTGCTGAGACTTTGTTGGGAGCAAGAGGTGAATTTAGATGTAAACAACCTTTCCAAGGTCCTGGGTATGAAGGAGGTCTAGCTGGTAGGAGAGTGTGGGGAGTCTAGTAGAGCTCAGCCTGTGGCATTTGGAAGCCAATCCCAGATCCCATGAAAGAGCCCACTCAGTCCTGTAACCAAGGACAGAAGCACCACCCTCACTCAGCTGCCTATTCCAGAATCTTCTACAGGTTCCTCCACCACCACCATCCATCCTGGCCCTCAACCATATTTCCAATCATGCCAGGAACAAAACTAAAAGGGAACTGGTTCAAGCTTTATCACAAGGGATTTCCTGAGACAGTCACTCAGTGTTCACAGCATATTCTGACTGAATGAGCATTGAGCCTTGTGCTGGAGGAAGTAAGGATATGGTGCTTAGTTATAGAGCTTCCTATTCTAGACATTCAAAATGTAGCACTTCCAAGGCTCTGAAACAGTGACCAAAAGAAGGTGACTTGATCTTCCCAGAACATTAATCTTCAAACAAAGGCAAGACTTCTCAGAGGAGGAGAAGGTGGGACCTAAGTGCTTTGAGACCCAGAGCTGAATGCACAAGTGATGGCTCCACAAGCCATGGGTCACAAGGAAAATGAGCACCACTGCCTCTACTTAGTACTGCTGACATGCCTCTAAACCCTCAATTATGTGCCTTAAGGACTTGGGGTGGAGGTGGAGCGAGGAAAGAGGAAGGTAACAGTAGGTCCCTAAAGAGACTGAGTCTATACTAAGATAGAGCACTGAACTTGGAGCAGAAAGAATTGCTCCAGATCTCAGGAAGAACGTCCTACGAATCACACTGGTCCTGCCCTAACACATCTGCAGGAGGCATGGGCCAAGGACACTAACTGAGCACCTCTTGTGTTCCAGATGCTTTGCTGGGTAGGAGAGGAGTGGCCCAACCAAGACTACAGAGCCAGAATTCCTAGAGGCAAAAGGGCAGGTAGGACTGGAAGGATGGCTATCATGATATAAGAGTAGGGAAGAGGCATCTGGATGTTTGATCTATGTCTATTCCAGCAGTCCTGGGCTGTCTCCCCTGCCTTAGCAGGGATTTCCCCAGATGGGCACCTGCTTGAGTACAGGAAGGGCAAGTGCAGGGGAGGGTCTGTCTATCTGTACATCTTGTCCCCAGAGCAACTCCTTTCTCTCCATGCAATTCGCTGTCTGCTGGGTAGAGGGTGGGACGCTAGGGGGAAGCCCAGGGCCCCCAGGTAAGGAAAAGAACTGGCTCAGGCCCTTCTTTCCCTATCTCCCTCTGGCCAGCTGCTGTGGGCTGGCAGCCTGGAGGCCCTAGGGCCTTGCATTAGGCATGGCCCAGCCCAAAGGTTCAGGGGTGGTACCTTGAGCCTGGCCACTACAGGCCTCGTGCCTCCAGCCCCTGTTGTCTCCAGATACCCCATCATGGACGAGGCTATGTTCCCTCTGTTCCCTTGTATGCTACTGTCCACCCTACTTGCCCAGTGGAGAGGGAAGCCCCCTGAACTCCTTCTAGCCACTTCCAGGTCAGGCCCCGACCCCGTGCAAGTCCAGCCTAAGCTGCATTCCCCTTCTTTGCCTCCCAGTGTCCATTCCAGCTGGTGCCAGAGCCCTTAGCCATGCTCCAGCCCCCGGCCCTGCCCATCGAGGTGGACTTGCTCCCTCTTCCTGCTGTACCCCAAGAGTTCAACGCGACCTCTGCTGCCCTTGCTGCTGTGCCTCTGCCCAGCCATGCCAACAGAGGACACAGCGGCTCTGTAGTACCCCCTGCCACCCCCATTGGTGGTGTCGCCCAGTGCATAGGCCGCGTCCACCTCTGCCACCACCATCTCTGCGGCCACCACTGCTGCCGTAGTAACGACAACTTCAATGGTGGCCATGACTGGGTGTCATCCATCTGGGAGAAGAAGACGAAGAACAAGGGGTCCTACATGTGTGCCCTGAGCACCAAGGAGTTCCAGAACAGCTACAAACTCAGGAGGCAGAGGCCATCTGCACAGGAGCCAAGGCTGTCGAAGTCCCCCACGTGCTATGGAGATGCCCACTGTGGTGCCCCTGACCTCCTGAGCATCCCCAGCTGAGTGGAGCCACTAGGGGAGGGGCAGAAGCAGTTGAGGGGGCAGAGAGGCCGCAGGGGTACAGGACCACAGGTAGCTGGTGGCAGGGGACAGGGACCATCTCAGGAGGGTGCACCTTGGGTAGCACACCTGTGAGGTGCAGCAAGGCCTTCCATGGTGTCTTCCATCTGAATATAGAGGAGCTGTGCCGCTGGGACTAGGAGCCCTGCCCTTGCCCGGTGTGCCTGCGACGCGGCAAGCACAAGGACCCCATAAGCTACCGCATGTGCTCAGGACAGGAGGCACAGTGCACAAGACCTACAGCTGCTCCCAATGTGGCCAGAGCTTCCTTCTCAAGATCCCTTCAGCAGTCATGCTCCACAGTGACCTCTTCTCTGTACCTCTGCCCTGCCCTTCCAGGTCTGTGAGCCTTCTCCACGATGCTCCTTGCTCCCCTCCTTCCTCACCCCTCCCACTACTGTCTGTGGTTCCTCAATACATTGCCCCCCATTACTGTATTTGTTTTTTACCAGGAGGAGACAGGGGAAGAAAGAGGGGAATCAAAAAGTCTACCCAAAGTGGGGAAGGGGTAAGATTGGAGAAGGAGAGAAGCAGGGAACACAAGGGTACAACCTTCACAAGGTGGGGATGTTTGGGTTCAGGCTCTAAACATCATCCTACTTAAGATCCATCAGGGTAAAACAAGTCATGGGAGAAAAATAAGGAACCAGAGGCAGAGCCAGAGGCAGGATAAGAGATGTAATTTTAAGGCAGCAGGGTAACCAAGGGAACCAGTCACTATAGGATATCCTGGAAGTGGATGGACTAGACCCGCAGTGACCCCCATCCCTTGTCCCCCAAACTCCATCCCTGACCACTTCTTTTCATCCAGTTCTCACAGGAGACAAGCTGTGGCCCTGGCCAAGTCACCTTGTTCCGGTGTGCCCTGCATGTTCCCTCTCTTCTCTCTGATTGCATGGACCTATTACAATAACTGGTCCAGGGTTGGGGGAATGCAGAGGAATCAGAGGTGGGGCCCGAAGTCTCTCCATGGGGGGCAGAATGGGGGGAACTTGCAGGTGGAGCCCAACCAGATGATGTCACAGGAAGTGTCTGCACCTTCAGGAGGGGAGGAGGAAAGAGGAGAAGAGGCAGGGATGTGAGGCAGAGACAGGGGGAGAGGCTGAGAGACACAGAGATAGGAGAAGCAGGGAGAGAAATGGGAGGCAGAGCAGAGAGGGACCAGAGGGGCGGGGGCAGCACAGGACACAGACAGGAGGAGATGCAGGGCAGACACTGAAGCTCACAGGGTGAGACTCAGACAGATGTGATGGGAAGAGAGACCCTCAGACTCTGAGGAAGGGATGCGGGGAGAGGGACAGCCAGAAGGGAGAGCTGAAGCCAGACCCAGTCCTGGGACATCTCAGACCACAGAATATCTGCAGTCAGACAGACAGACAAACAGGCCCAGACAGACAGATGTGCTGATGGGGTGAAGGTGAAAGAGGCCAAGCTGGAAGGAAGCAGACAGGGCTGCAGGGAGGAGGGTGGGAGGAGCAGACAGAGAGAAGGAGGCAGGGGGTCAGCAGGAGGTGAGAAGCCAGACAGGGAGGGGGCTGCATAGATACTCGAGGAGCCTCTTCCCTCTCACCTGGCTTATTCCAAGCCCTGGCCCCTCTCAGGAGCTGCTGCTGCTGCTGCTGGAAGGGTCCAGAAAGCTAAGAGGGTGGGGCTGCCTCCCAGTGTCCACCTGGGGTCCCAGAGGCTCTGCATGAGTATGGACCCCGAGTAACCCCCCCACCCAGTGCTGCCATGCTAAGAGGCCTGAGCTCAGCCCTCATTTCTCAGGGTTCATGCAGCCTGACACTCCCAGGGGAGTGGGGGCTAAGGAGAAAGAGAAACTGAGGCAGGCAATGGAGGCTGACAAGCTCTGGAGATGGTGCTGGGACAGACTGGTTAGGGAAACCATGGAGGAGAGGGAGGAGAGGTGGAGGTCTGGGACTGGGTCTGCATGGAGAGCTGAAGGACCACGGACAGTATGAGCAAATAACCTTACTAGTGACTGTCCATTAATTTGGAGTCAACAGTGTAGAAAACATTGTAGACCGCCTTCTGAGCAGTCATCATCCATGACCTCAAGCAGCTCCTCACTAAAGGGCCCCCACAAATACACATATGAAGTCCACAAAAGGATAAACTGAGGCAGCGAATAGTGACCTTGAGATCAGTGTACATGCTTAAATCTAGGTTTTAAGGGACCAGTGATGGAGAAATCAGCCAAGTGCATAGACCTAAGACTTAGCATGTGAAGCTGGACTCTGCCTTTTCCCCCAGGCTTTCTTGGTATTCTGCAAAGACCAGCTCCCCCAGCTCCTCTCTGGGCAGGGGAGACCCTAAGAACATTAACTCAAGCAATCTAAAAGGGATTGTTCACCCACCCCCTTCGCTGCAGCAATATTTGAAGGTCCCAGAGGCCAATGTCTGGTGACACCTAGAGCCCAAGGAGTCTCTGTAGCAGCAGGAGGGAGGGTGGAGAGGGAACCTTCCAGAGAAGTTCAGCAGAGACGACCTGGGATCAAATCCTACCAGGTTCATCCCACTCCCACGGGCACAGAGAAGTGTAATAAAGTTCAGAATGTCCAGGGCTTCCATGTAATTAAATCCAGGAGCTGGTAATTACATTTCTTCTCCAAGTTCTACCAGCTACTCTCCTTGTCGCCCATGGACACACATCTTTTATGAAACACATGGCACCAGACTCGGGACTTCAGACACTGCCTCAACTAAAGAAATAGATTTAATTTTAGCAATAACATTTCGAGCACACATTAGAAAAGATTTCCTTAGAGCATGTTTGGTAAATGTTAGAACCAGAGAAATACACAGCCACACACTCTTACCACACGTGACAGGAAAGGAAAGCCTTCATTGACTGCTATTTCTTTGCCTGTGGGATGGGCATCTGGATGACTTTTCCCACACCAGAAAACATAATGCAGTATCTATAACATGGAGAAATAAATTCCCCTCTAACCCTGAGCTCTAGAGTGGAGATAACTGTTGCCCTCCCCCCGTCATGACAAACATTCTGAGGAAGCATGACACAGCCCGGAGGGAAGACCCCACATGCAAATGTCCAGTTTGCTATCCTGTCCCCCAAGGCCTCCCTCTCTTGGAGATCCTGTACCCCAAGGGAAGAGAAGACAGGGCCCTGTTCTATAGGATGTGAGAAGAGAGAACACAAGAAACATGAAGTTAAAAAAATAAAGGCATGCAGTAAGAGTTTTTAGCCAGGTCCTCCAGTGCTGACTGTGGAAAGGAAGATGGGAGCAGAGATGGAGAATGTCAAGCAAGATCAGAGGGAAGGAGACACACATTGAGAGGCTGGGGGTGCTAAGGGTTGGAAGACAAGAGACTGGTGTGCTCAGCAGGTCTGGAGAGAAGAAGCTGAGAAGACATCAACTAAGAGGATTAGGATGGTTAAAATACCCTACGCACTCCAATTTATACATCTTTACATCCTTACAACTGTCCACAGTTCATTGGCATGAATCTTATTTTTCCTCAAACAGACTACAGAAGCAGGTATTAATGCTGCTATTTTACAGATAATAAAACTAAGGCACAGCGAGGCTAATTAACAGCCCTCAAGTCACAGAACAGGTGAGGGGCAGAGCAGAGAACCACATGGCTGCACAGTGTGGGCCCCCTGCAGACTCTGCCCTGGGAAACAGCCAGGCTCAGGGCCCAGGTGGGGAAGGGAGAAGGGACTCCCCAGAGGACCAAAGACCTGCTTCTTGGGGCCCTTCTGAGCTTGTCCTGCCCAGGAGAGCTCTGCCATGTTTAGACCTCAGCTGGGTAGGGGGGAAGGAATATCTAACCCTCTGCAGGTGAGGGCCTGAACCACATCATTTATGGAAGATCTTCGAACTTTAAACACAGAATTCCATCCATGGAAGGGATGGGGGGAGGGGAGAGCCTGGAGATAGGTCTCAGAGCCTTCAGTCTTCCCACGACCCCTCCCCACCCCACCCTTGTCTCCCTTTTCCTCTTCCTAACTCCTGAGTCCCAGGGCCTCCTCCCCACCTGTCCAGGCCCTGCTTGCTGACCCCCCCAGCCAGCCATGGCTCCCTAGGCCATGTGGTCCAGGCTTATCATCCTCACAACCTAGCAGGAGACATCAAGGCCAGCACATTAGCCCTGTTCCCAGCATTCTGCCCACCAGTCCAGGCTCACCATCGGCACATTTTACATTGAGGCCCTGCATCCAGCAGACCCTGCCTCTCCCATCCCCTTGCCTCCCTCACATTCCCAACACACACACAGACACACACACACACACACATACAAACACACACACGTGTGTACACATTACCTCCACATCTGTCTCCTGGGTTCACATTCCCTCCCTCAAGGTCATCTACTTTGTAAGAGCTCTGAATTCTGATCCTCTCCACCTCTTGCTCTCATTATCCTTGTCTCCTAGGAAACCTTCCAAACTTCTGTGTCTTCCTCCACATTCGCTCCTGTGGTCATTCCCAGTCTCCCATCATCTGACTCATGGGGTCCGGTCCAGTTGCCCTTGAACCACTCAGCTCACACACATTTGCAGAGGGGGTGCCTAGAGCACTGTGTCTGTCTGTCCTGCTGTCAGCGTCTTCTTGGCTGTCAGGGAGCTCCCCGAGGCCCGGGTCCCTGGTCCTCCATCTGGGCCTCCCGCGGGTGTCCAGCACACACAGACAGGGTGGAGTGTGGGGCTCACTGCTTCTGCTCCCAGGGAGGAAGGAGGGAACTGAGAAAGGAACCCAAGCAGGTACACTACCTGAGCCTGCATGGCCCTGCGAGCTCAGTGTCAAGGCAGCAGGGCCTGGAGGGAATCCATGTCTAGGGGGCACTGCTTTCCTTTAGAAACCCCAGGGCACTTGTGTGTGTGTGTGTGTGTGTGTGTGTGTGTGTGTGTGTGCACCTGCCACATAGAGAGGGAAGAGGAGGCTGTGGGTCTGAGGCTCCAGGAGTGCAGGTCCTGTCTGGAGGGGAGAGTCCTGGGGGACTGGGGAGTCCCAGACCCCCTGCTGCTCCCACACACAGGGACCCATGACCATAGGGACAGAGGGCGGCCAGCGCGGCCACCGCAGGATGGATGCAGGTTGGACTTTGGGTAATGCCTCCTTCCGCTCTGGGTGTGAGTTGGCTCATTCACATGGTTTCCTGGGTCCTGCGGTTCAATCCAGGCTCATCTTCCCCTCTTGTCCACACGCACAGCATCGCCTGTGTTCAGAGCTTAGACCATAACTTAGGCTGAACTATATGGAATTCCTGATAGTTAATATTTTCTTACTCAGCCTGTTCCTTTAGTTATTGTTTTTTCTAAACATTTTATTTTACCTCCTGGCGAAGGGCCAGGGGAGTGGAGTGAGGAAGGGCAGACACGAAGAGCTCATAGACACTGGCACACACTGGGTGCCGAGGCTGTGGCCTTCCCACCATAGTGCTGATGCAACCACAGCCCTGTGAAGGATTTCCCGCAGCCCCAACAGGCATTCCCCACCTGGTACAGGTGAGTGAGTCCAGGTGAGGAGGCTACACGGGGAGGAACAGGGCTGGGATCCAAATTAGCCTAAATTTTCTGTTTCC
>NC_081562.1:63592856-63599305 GCF_022355385.1 Mustela nigripes
TGTCCCCAACCCACACACTGAATTCCTTCATTAAGAAAACATTCAGAAGACAGTTTGAATGAGCTATTTGTTAAACAGTTTGTGTGATTCCCTCGTACCCCTCCCTCACTTCTTTTCTCTCCACAAGGGGAGCAAGGCTCTGGATGAACAATTCACAGCAATGTCCAGGAAATGAAAAGTGGAGAAGAGAGAAAACAAACTCAGGCAGGCCCCATTCTCCTCCCTACTCAGGCTTCAGTTTTAAGAGAGTTTTAAGAAATGTTCTCAGTATTGTGGAGATAATAAATATATGAGTATTGTGGCGATAATAAACATATGTCAGAAATTTTGGATGTGAGCCCTGGCCCTTCAGAGTGACTTGTATGAACTCAGATAATTTGCTTAATCTCTTTATGGGTCCATCTCCTCATCCACTAGGAACATTACTCGATCTCTCTCACTGGATCAACATGAGAATTCCATAAGAAGATACAAACTAATACACACAGCTGGTGGGAGTGTCACTGGAACACCATCCTGAAGCACAATCTTAGTGGAATTCAGAATGCACAGTTAACTGGGCACTGCAGTTGTTGAACGGGTGAATGTATCTAAAACAAACATAGACCACTGGAAGAGACTGGAAGAGCATTTGTTAAATACACCAAAGCAACTGCCTCCAGTGAAGAGGGGGAATGAGAACAGAGATAAGGATGAAAGGCAATAATAAAATACATTGAAAAGGGGCCTAATAGGGAAAAATGGTGTGACAATGCCATGACTGAGGGAGGGACTGATTCCACTCTGTGCACTGCAGATTCAACATAGGAATTGCAGGAGATAATATTGTTAGAGGACCTGGTACAGAGCCTGATAAATGGCAGACATTCAGTATATATAATCTGAAGGGGAACTGGACCCCGTAATGGTCAGGATATGGAGAATACAGAGAAGGAGTACCTCCTAGAAAGAGGATGAAGAACAGGGATGATGGGGCACCTGTCCTACTAGTTCCCTCTGAATGCATTTCCCTTTTCCCAATTTCTCTTTCTTCTTCAGCTCCATCAACTGTCAACTGTCCTCGAGGCTCCTGTAGTTGGCACTAAGGATATTTGTACCATGTTTCTCCGACTGGGGAGCCATCTCTAGACACCCACCTCCTAACAAAGATGTAACAGTGGTCCTTACATTTGTTGAATCACACACCCCTCTGAGGTTGGTCACCTCAAAAAAATGTCATACACTTCTCTTAAGTCCATCCACGGACCCTGAGCAGGAATCTCAGAGGAGGACCATCTAATCAGAGACTAGTAATGCTTGATAATTTCTGTTTTGCTCAACTGTGTTGTGCAGGGTGGTCCATGGGCTCTTTCTGTTTTTACTGAAGACAAGGGATGGTGGGCCTACAGACAAAGTATGAAGATACCAGAGAAGTAACCCAAAGACCAAAACTCTGGAAAGTAAATAATCACATTTTACAACACAAACAAATGCAGGCAGAACAAACACATGAACAAGCAACCTTACAGAAGAGAAAGCAAACTCGTGATTGGGAACCTTGAAAAGGGCTACCACAAATCCACTGTATAAAAACATAGAGAAAAATTGGCCGCTAATGCCACATCCAGAAAAGCCCCTTTTCTGTCCAATAATCTACAGTTATTCCAGTGGTTTCTATTTAGTCCAGACTCTCTGCCCCAAGCAGCCATAGCCTTGTCCTAATTCTCCCCCTACACATAGGTCCATTACCTCCTTTCTAACTCAGCTCCTCACAGCCTGACTACCCCTCCTGGGATGAGTCTTTGCCCTGTATAAGCACCCTTCCTGCCAGGAATGCACTTCTCACTCCTTCCTGTCCAGTCTTGACCCTCTAGCTCTTCTCAACCCTATTCTACAACCTTTACTCCCACCGTGTCTAGGAAGCATTTCCTAAGCCATCCTGACTGATCCCCATCTCCAACCTTCCTCTCCTTCTTGCCAGCATTTATAGTGGCCCTTGACACTTAGCTGAAATGAATTTTCCTTTTCTGTCTGCTGGAGCTCTGAGTGTGTCACTGAAATTATGTTACAGTCCAGAAGCATCCAGAGGGCAAGACCAAGATATATAATCCTCCTCCTGATTTCTATACTGTCACCATCAACCCTCACTACACAGGACGAGGATCTGCTCATAATTGTAGAAAGCAACAATAGAGGCATTTAGGACAGAAAAAAAATGAATATATAAATGTACTGATTACTACATCTTGACATTCCTAGAAGTTGGTTTTTTGTTTGTTTGTTTCTTTGTTTGTTTGTTTTAAGAGAAAGGGCCAAACCTAGTTGGGAACAGGAAGCTAGAACATGTTCAGTCATCTATTTCAGGTGCGTTTCCTAAGGGCATTTCCCAGTGAATTCAGCCAAACATTAAGGAGAAATAATCCTATTATCCTGAAGCTTTTTCAAAAAGTAGAAACAGACGGAAAACTTCCAGACTCATTCTATGAGGCCAGCATCACCTTGATCCCCAAACCAGGCAAAGACCCAACCAAAAAGGAGAATTACTGACCAATATCCCTGAGGAATATGAATGCCAAAATTCTCCACAAGATCCTCACTAATAGAATCCAGTAGTCCATTAAAAGGATTATCCATCATGACCAGGTGGGATTTATCTCTGGGATGAAAGAGTGCTTCAACATTCGGAAATCGATCAATGCGATAGGACACATAAATAAGAGAAGAGACAAGAGCCACATGGTCCTCTCAATTGATGCAGAAGAAACATTTGACAAAATACAGCATCCTTTCCTCATTAAAACTCTTCAGAGTATAAGGATAGAGAAAATATTCCTCAATTTCATTAAGAACCATCAATGAAAAGACCATAGCGAATATAATTCTTAATGGGGAAAGCTGACAGTCTTCCCATTGAGATCAGGAGCACAGCAAGGATGCTCACTCTCACCACTATTGTTCAACATAGCACTGGAAGTCCTAGCAACAGAAGTGACTTTAAATTCAATGTCTCAAGAAATTATATCAATCCCTTTGTATCCAAGCACAGCTTCTCCAAAGTGTATAAAACTCTCTTCCTCCTTAAACTTTCCAGACAATGAAAACTGCAGCGCCAATCAAATCAGTGGTTCAAACAAGTATAATTTCTTCTTTGGATACTTGAGCTTCCCCGGAGTTTCTGGATTTTTAACTTGAGCAGCCTTGCAACTCAGATAGTGGGCAGTCAGGAATATAAGAGTAGAGGCTTTGAGTTTAGGCAAGAGCTTGAAAGAGTAGTAAGTATGGTGCATGTGTAACCAACATGTCCATAGTAGAAATAGGTCAAATACATACGAAAAAGCAAATACAGCAAAAGCCACGATGAACAGTGGGGCTCAGTCTCATGCCCAATAGTTGAAGAAATTAGTCAACAAAACAAAATGAAAAAGTGAATCTGTCCATTTTCTTTTTCTGTTTGTGCCTTCTCTAAAAGTCTGTGTCTAATGATGGTCCTTCATTTATTCATTCAATAAATACACTAGCCCCATTTATTCAGCACTGTGGATAAAGCAAAAAAAAAAAAAAAAAAAAAAAAAAACCGCAAACATGCCTCCACTCAATTGCTAACATTCCCACATTATGAAGCAAACAATAAACACATAAGGAATAAAAATATATATTGTGTTGGATTTGTAATCAGTGCAGCAGAGAAAAGGAAAGCAAGAAAAGGTTAGGAGGTACTCTGAGTGGGTGTCATGATTTTAACACGGGTGGTCCAAGACAGCTTCACCTTCACACTGCAGTGCAGCCACCACCAACCATCTCCAGAACCTGTTCATCTTCCTCAGCTGAAACTCATACCCATTCTTCCCTCCTAGCAGCTCCTGTCAACCACCATTCTACGTTCTGTCTCCTAATTTGACTATTGACTATTCTAGGTCCCTCATATAACTTGCCTTCCCAGCCCGGCCATTTTCCTCTCTGGCTCTGTCTCAATTTTCCTGCCAACTCTATAAACAGAAGAAATCACTTACCCATGGGCTTTTTCTGTCCCAAAGGAAAAACAATTAGGAAGAAAGTGCAAGCCCAAACCAGGGACAAAGAAGGATCTTGGCTAAGCAGAGTCAGGACTTGGAGTGGAGCTTAGCAGAGCCCTCAGGGAGTTCAGGCTCTCAGAGAGGCAGGGTGCTCAGGAGGCAGGGCCTGGGAAGGATGTGACAGTAGGACAGTAGGAAGGAGGTGGTTTAGTGGGAATGCTGGAGGAAAGAGGGAAGTGGGCAATGGAAGATAGTAGGGCCCTGCATGGGTGAGGAAGTGGCCTGAGGGCTTAAATGGGGCGTTGCTGGGGACTTTTTTTTTTGCCAGAAAGATGTGAACTTAGAATTAAACAAGTTCTTCAGGATTCTGGGTATGGGGAAGGTCTAGCTGGTAGGAGGAGAGTGTGGGGAGTGTGGTAGAGCCCAGCCTGTGGTGATTTGGAGGCCAGTCCCAGATCCAGCTACGGAGCCCACTCAGCAGTCCTACAAACAATAAAAGAAGCACCTTCCCCGACCCAGCTGCCTCTCCCAGAATCTCCTAAAATTATCTCTACCACCACCATCCATCTCCATCCCCTCACCCCAGTTTCCTATCATTCCAAAAATAAAGGGATCTGGCTCAGGCTTCACAAGGGGTTTCCCAAGACAGACTCAGTGTTCACAGCATATTCTGACTGAATGAGCATCAAGCCTTGTGCTGGAGGAGCTAAAGACATGGTCCCTACCTACAGAGCTCCCGGCTCTAGACAATCATAATGAAGGGACCCCAAGACCCTGAAACAGGAACCAAAGGAAGGTGCTTCCTTCTTCCCAGAACATTAACCTTCAAACAGAGGCAGGACTTCTCAGAGGTGGAGAAAGTGGGGCCTACTTAGAGACCCAGGGCTGAATGCACAGGTGATGGGCCCAAGAATCTGTGGGTCTCAAGGTAAAGCAGCAGCACTGTCTATACTTGATACTGTTGATGTGCACACCCATCCCCTCGATTGTGCTGAAGCCCCCTGGACAGTGGGCCAGGGTGGCAGAGGACAGGAGCAGCCACTGCCTTCACCCCTCTCCTCTCTGTACCCCTGTCCTGCCCTTCCAGGTCTGTGAGCCTTCTCCAGGATGCTCCTTGCTCCCCTCCTTCCTCACCCCTCCCACTACTGTCTGCGGCTCCACCGCCCACCCCCCACCAATTACTGTTTTTGTTTCTTACCAGGTGGAGATTGGGGAGGAAGGAGGGGAATCAAAAATTCTACCCAAAGTGCGGAAGGGATAAGATTGGAGAAGAGAGAAGCAGGAAAGACAAGGGTACAACCTTCAGAAGGTGGGGACACTTGGGTTCAGGCTCTAAACATCATTCTACTTAAGATCCATCAGGGTAAAACAAGTCATGGGAGTAAAATAAGGAGCCACCAGAGCCAGAGGCAGGATAAGAGATGTCATTTTAAGGCACCAGGATAACCAAGGGAACCAGTCAGGAAATCACTGGATTCCCTGGAAGTGGATGGACAAGACCCTCAGTGACCCCCATCCCTTGTTCCCCGAACTCCATCCCTGACCCCTTCTTTTCATCCAGTTCTCACAGGAGACAAGCTGTGGCCCTGGCCATGTCACCTTGTTCCCATGTCCCCTGCATGTTCCCTCTCCATCCCTCCAATTGCATGGACCTATTACAATAACTGGCTCAGGACTGGGGGAATGCAGAGGATGCAGAGGTGGGGCCAGAAGCCTCTCCTGGGGAAGGGGGATAGATGGGGGGAACTGGCAGGTGGAGCCTACCCAGGTGATGTCACAGAAGTGTCTGCACCTTAGAAGGGGAGGCGAGAAGAGGAGAAGAGGCAGGGGTGTGAGGCAGAGACAGGAGGAGAGGCTGAGAGACACAGAGATAGGAGAAGCAGGGAGAGAGATGGGAGGCCGAGTAGAGAGAGACCAGAGGTGGGGGTGGGGGGCAGCACAGCACAGGACACAGACAGGAGGAGGTGCAGGGCAGACACTGAAGGCTCACAGGGTGAGACTCAGACAGATGTGATGGGAAGAGAGACCCTCAGACTCTGAGGGAGGGATGCGGGGAGAGGGACAGCCCGAAGGGAGAGCTGAGGGCAGACCCAGTCCTGGGACATCTCAGACCACAGAATATCTGCAGTCAGACAGACTGACAAACAGGCCCAAAAACAGACAGATGTGCTGACAGGGGTGAAGGTGAAGGAGGCCAAGCTGGAAGGAAGCAGACAGGGCTGCAGGGAGGAGGGAAGGAGCAGACAGAGAGAGAGGAGGAGGGGGGGGGGGGGGGGGGGCAGCAGGAAGGGGGAGCCAGACAGGGATGGGGCTGCATAGTTGGTCCAAGAGCCTCTTCCCTCCCACCTGGTTCCTGATGAGCCTGGGCCCCTCTCAGGAGCTGCTCCTGATAGAAGGGTCCAGAAAGCTGAGAGGGTGGGGCTGCCTCCCAGTGTCCACCTGGGGTCCCAGAGGCTC
>NC_081562.1:63599405-63613710 GCF_022355385.1 Mustela nigripes
CAGTCCTGGGACATCTCAGACCACAGAATATCTGCAGTCAGACAGACTGACAAACAGGCCCAAAAACAGACAGATGTGCTGACAGGGGTGAAGGTGAAGGAGGCCAAGCTGGAAGGAAGCAGACAGGGCTGCAGGGAGGAGGGAAGGAGCAGACAGAGAGAGAGAAGGAGGCGGGGGGGGGGGGGGGGCAGCAGGAAGGGGGAGCCAGACAGGGATGGGGCTGCATAGTTGGTCCAAGAGCCTCTTCCCTCCCACCTGGTTCCTGATGAGCCTGGGCCCCTCTCAGGAGCTGCTCCTGATAGAAGGGTCCAGAAAGCTGAGAGGGTGGGGCTGCCTCCCAGTGTCCACCTGGGGTCCCAGAGGCTCTGCATGGGTATGGACCTCACCTAATCCCCCACCCAGTGCTGCCATACTAAGAGGCCTGAGCTCAGTCCTCATTTCTCAGGGTTCATGCAGCCTGACACTCCCAGGGGAGTGGGGCTAAGGAGAAAGAGAAACTGAGGCAGGCAGGCAAGGGAGGCTGAGAAGCTCTGGAGAAGGTTCTGGGACAGAGTGGTTAGGGATACCATGAAGGAGAGGGAGGAGAAGTGGAGCTCTGGGACTGGGTCTGCATGGAGAGCTGAAGGACCACGGACAGTATGAGCAAATAACCTACTAGTGACTGTCTATTAATTTGGGGTCAACAGTGTAGAAAACAGTGTAGACCGCCTTCTGAGCAGTCATCATCCATGACCTCAAGCAGCTCCTCACTAAAGGGCCCCCACAAATGCACATATGAAGTCCACAAAAGGATAAACTGAGGCAGAGTATAGTGACCTTGAGATCAGTGTACATGCTTAAGTCTAGGTTTTAAGGGACCAGTGATGGAGAAATCAGCCAAGTACAAAGACCTAAGGCTTAGCATGTGAAGCTGGACCTTGCCTTTTCCCCCAGGCTTTCTTGGTATTCTGCAAAGACCAGCTCCCCCAGCTCCTCTCAGGGCAGGGGAGACCCTAAGAACACTAACTCAAGCAATCTAAAAGGGATTGTTCGCCCTCATCTTCCCTGCAGCAATATTTGAAGGTCCCAGAGGCCAATGTCTGGTGACACCTAGAGCCTAAGCAGTGGCTGTAGCAGCAGGAGGGAGGGTGTAGAGGGAACCTTCCAGAGAAGTTCTGCAGAGATGACCTGGGAGCCAATCCCACCAGTTCATCCCACTCCCACGGGCACAGAGAAGTGTAATAAAGTTCAGAATGTCCAGGGCTTCCATGTAATTAAATCCAGGAGCTGGTAATTACATTTCTTCTCCGAGTTCTATCAGTTACTCTCCTTGTCGCCCCTGGACACACATCTTTTATGAAACACATGGCACCAGACTCAGGACTTCAGATACCGCCTCCACTAGAGAAATGGATTTAATTTTAGCAATAACATTTCAAACACACTTTACAAAGGATTTCCTTAGAGATTGGGTTGGTAAATGTTAGAACCAGAGAAATACACAGCCACGCACTCTTATCACACCCGAACAGAAAAGGAAAGCCTTCACTTGACTGCTATTTCTTTGCCTGTGGGATGGGCGTCCAGATGACTTTTCCCACACCAGGAAATGCTCATACAGTATCTATAACGGGGAGAAATAAATTCCCCTCTGACCCTGAGCTCTAGAGTGGAGATAACTGTTGCCCTCCCCCCGTCATGACAAACATTCTGAGGAAGCATGACACAGCCCGGAGGGAAGACCCCACATGCAAGTGTCCAGTTTGCTGTCCTGTCCCCCAAGGCCTCCCTCTCCTGGAGATCCTGCTGTATCTCCACCTCTTTGTGTCCCTCACAGTCCATCTTTGGGATCCACCTGTGAATCCAGCCTAGGGAGAAGGGAAGCATCCCAAGGGAAGAGAAGACAGGACCCTGTTCTACAGGAGGTGAGAAGAGAGAACACAAGAAACACGAAGATAAAAAAAATAAAGGCATGCAAGGTAAGAGTTTTTAGCCAGATCCTCCAGTGCTGACTGTGGAAAGGAAGATGGGCGCAGAGATGGAGAACGTCAAGCAAGATCAGAGGGAAGGAGACACACATTGAGAGGCTGGGGTGCAAAGTTTGGAAGACAAGAGGCTGGTGTGCTCAGCAGGTCTGGAGAGAAGCTGGGAAGACAACTGAGAGGATTAGGATGGTTAAAAATGCCCTACGCACTCCGATTTGTACATCTTTACAACTGTGCACGGTTCATTGGCATGAATCTCATTTTCTTCTCAATAACAGACTACCGATGCAGGTATTAATGCTGCTATTTTACAGATAATGAAACTAAGGTACAGAGAGGCTAATTAACGCCCCTCAAGTCACAGAGCAGGTGAGGGGCAGAGCAGAGAACCACATGGCTGCACAGTGTGGGCCCCCTGCAGACTCTGCCCTGGGAAACAGCCAGGCTCAGGGCCCAGGTGGGGAAGGGAGAAGGGACTCCCCAGAGGACCAAAGACCTGCTTCTTGGGGCCCTTCTGAGCTTGTCCTGCCCAGGAGAGCTCTGCCATGTTTAGGCCTCAGCTGAGCAGGGGGGAAGGAATATCTAACCCTCTGAAAATGAGGGCCTGAACCACATCATTTATGGAAGATCTCTGAGCTTTAAACACAGAATTCCATCCATGGAAGAGGTGGGAGAAGAGAGGAATCTGGAGGGAGGTCTCAGAGCCTTTAGTCTTCTCACGACCCCTTCCCAGGCGTGCACCTCACCCCTGTCTCCCTCTCCCTCTTCCTATCTCCTGAGCCCCAGGGCCTCCTCCCCACCTGTCCAGGCCCTGCTTGCTGACTCCCCCAACCATGGCTCCCTAGCCTTGTGTGGTCCAGGCCTGTCACCCTCACAGCCTAGCAGGAGACATCAAGGCCAGCATGTCAGCCCCGCTCCCAGCGTTCTGCCCACCAGCCCAGGCTCACCGTGAAGCTACAACCCTGGCACATTTTACACTGTGGCCCTGCATCCAGCAGACCCTGCCTCTCCCATTCCGTTGCCTCCCTCACATTCCCCACAAACACACACACACAGGTGTGCACACACTCCCTCCTCATCTGTCTCCTGGGTTCACATTCCCTCCCTCAAGGTCATCTACTTAGTAAGAGCTCTGAATTCTCAGATTCTCTCCTCTCTCTTGCTCTCATTCTCCTTGTCTCCTAGGAAACCTTCTAGACATCTGTGTCTTCCTCCACATTCGCTCCTGTGGTCATGGTCAGTCTCCCATCATCTGACTCATGGGGTCCAGTCCAGCTGCCCTTGATGCACTCAGCTCACACACATTTGCTGAGGGAGAGCCCAGAGCACTGTGTCTGTCTGTCCTGCTGTCAGCCTCCTCTTCTCCACTGTCAGGGAGCTCTCCTAGGCCAGGGCCCCTGGTCCTCCCTCTGGGCCTCCCCTGGGTGCCCAGCACACACAGAGAGGGTGGAGTGTGGGGCTCACTGCTTCTGCTGCCAGGGAGAAAGGAGGGAACTGAGAAAGGAGCCCAAGCAGAGACAGCATATGAGCCTGCACGGCCCTGGGAGCTCAGTGTCAGGGCAGCAGGGGCTGGAGGGAATCATGTCTAGGAGACACTGCTTTCCTTTAGAAACCACAGGGCACCTGCGTGTGTGTGTGTGTGTGTGTGTGTGTGTGTGTGTGTGTACCTGCCACACAGGGTGGGGAGAGGAGGCTGTGGGGCTGAGTCTCCAGGAGTGCAGGTCTTTCTGGAGGGGAGAGTCCTGGGGGACTGGGGAGTCCCAGACCCCGTGCTGCTACCAGCACACACAGGGACCCATGACCACAGGGACAGAGGGCGGCCAGCGCGGCCACCGCAGGATGGATGCAGGTTGGACTTTGGGCAATGCCTCCTTCCGCTCTGGGTGTGAGTTGGCTCATTCCCATGGTTTTCTGGGTCCTGCGGTTCAATACAGGCTCATCTTACCCTCTTGTCCACATGCACAGCATCGCCTGTGTTCAGAGCTTAGACCATAATTTAGGCTGAACTATATGGAATTCCTGATAGTTAATATTTTCTTACTCAGCCTTTTCCTTTAGTTATTGTCTTTTCTAAACATTTTATTTTACCTCCCGGCTAAGGGCCAGGGGAGCGGAGTGAGGAAGGGCAGACACGAAGAGCTCATAGACACTGGCGCACACCGGGTGCCCAGGCTGTGGCCTTCTCACCATTGTGCTGATGCCACCGCAGTCCCATGAAGGATTTCCCGCAGGCCTGACAGGCATTCCCCACCTGGTACAGGTGAATGAGTCCAGGTGATGAGGCTACATGGGGAGGAACAGGGCTGGGATCCAAGTCAGCCCAGACCTCCTGCTTCCCTACTGCACCCCTCCCCCCACCAGGGAAGTCCTGGCAGAGCCTGGGAACCAGAAGGCCCTGCCTGCAGCTTCAGGATGGGGAGGGAGGGGAGGAAAAGACCACACTGGATCTCTGGGGAAGGGACAGAAGAGCCCCATGGCAGAGGTGAGCGCAAAGCCCGGGGAGCACACCTGTAACCCAGCTGGAGAAGGGCCAGTGCAAGAGAGAACCTGGACAGAAACACACGGAGGGCAGGGAGGAGGCTGAGAGGGGGCAGCAGACAAGGGCAGAGTCTGGGAGAGTAGAAGGAGGATCTGCAGGGGGAGGCCAAGGCGGGTGTGGGCAGAGCAGAAGTGCAACGATGTGGAGGCACCAGGCAGAGTGTCAGGTGCCAGGGAGGGAGAGACAGCAGGGGCATGGGGAGGAAAGATAAAGGCCAGGGGAAAGGATGGAAACAGGAGGGAGGGAGGGAGCCTGTGGAGGAGATGTGGGCCTGAGGCCAATGGAGGAGCCCAGGGTCAGAGGCAGGGTGCACCGAGAGGGGGAGCTGGAGTCTGGCCCACAGGGGAATGGGGTGGCAGGGCTGGGGAAGGAGTGAAGGTAGGGCACAGACGCACATAACAGACAAGCTCACGCGCACACACATGCACACACACACACATTCTACTCAAGTAAAATTCTCCTGAGTCCCAGTGTCCCCAGCCCCATCACCACACACCCTGGCAGGCATGTGGAGGTCATGGAAGGCAGGGCCACAGGGATGAGAGGAGGGGAGGGGAGAAGGAGGTCACAAGCGAGGGAGTGCCTGTCCTCCTGTGACTGTTAGTGCCTGTGAGGGCACCTGCTCCTAGGAGCAGCCTGTGCCTGCAGGACTCCACAGACCACTGGCCCTCAGGCTCCTCACATGTGGGCGTCCCGCTGCGGGCGTCTGCACATGGTTCACACTGATTCTGGTCTCTGCGGGTAGAGCAGATTCTCATGTTGCTGTTTGCCTCCTTGTCAGGACCTCAGCTGGGGCACAGGGAGCCAGAGCAGGGAGAGAGTCAGCGGGGGGGGGGCGGGGGGGTGCGCTTGGTCAGGCCCCACCCCTTCACATGGGCAAATGTGTGTACACACACACACACAAACACACGGGCGCGCAAGTGCACGTGCTGCCTTCCACCCCATGCAGCCAAATAAAATACACAAAAGTAGCCAAGACACCACTCACTCATGAGATACACAGTGCACACAGGCCCTCAGACAGACCAACATGCCATCACCCACACAGATGAACACACAACAGCCTGGGGCACAAAGCTCCCTGGGTGCGCAGCTCACTCAACTCAACACACACACACACACACACACGGGACCTGCTCACTTGGGCACCCACTTCCCCAGAAGACTGTGCACACACACATCACTGCCTGACACATCTCAGGGCTCCCTCCAGTGGCCTCATTTCCAATCCCAGCAACTTCAGATCCTTCAGCCCTGCTGTGAGCACCTTCATGCTGGTGCCCCAGTCCAGCTGCTGATTACCGACCAGCTCAGCTGTCTCCTGCCTGGCCTAGGGTTGGCTCATCCTGCTTCAGAAACAGCACAGAGAGCTTCTCCTCCTCTTCTCCATCCCTGCCCTGCTGGGTTTCTCCTTCTACACCCCCTCCTAACTCCCCTCCTCCAGGCAGCCTTCCCTGGTGAACTCATTGGCTTTGATTCTGAAATTGTCCTGGTTCAAATGCACCTCTGGGTGTGTGCTAGTTAAGTGTCACCAGGTTACTCTGCATAGGAGTGGGCAGGGAGGGGACATCAGCTCCCCAAGGGCAGGACCCCTGGACCCAGTATTTCAGGCAAATGCCAGGTGTCCCCACCACCAGCACCAGGCTGGGGATGTTCCTGGACATTCTGCTACCTGGTTGTAACAAACACACAGAAAATTTACATCAGGGCTCCAGCAGCCACCAGGAAAGTCCCACTCTGTCGCAGGTTGCAAGTATCACCTTCACAATGACCTTCAGAACCATATGGGAGGAGGTAGGTCCTCCACTGTGTCTTCCCACATCCACCTGGTGTTCCCCTGGAAATAGTGTTTCCCAGCAGGGTCCTCACCACCTTCTCCAACCTCTGGGCCTGCCCTAAAGGACACCCATGTACCTCTGATGAGGAGGCTCAGAGTGGCCCTGCTGGCTGGGAGGGTAGCCCCACAGAGAAAGCCAGCATGAGCCAGCCTCCTGCAGGGGCCACTGTCACCACCACTGGGAAGAAGGCGGCAGGCAAGGGGCCAGAATCACTGTACTGAACCCAGGAGAGAGGGACAAGGTCACCCTGAGAACCATGCATGACCACCTCCCCACCTCACCCCAGGGTTGTGTCAGCCCAGCCCAGCTCTCTGGGGAGACAAGAGCCCTGCTTGCCTCCAAGCTGCCCCTGATCTGCTTCTCTGTAGCCCTGCCACAGCCCTGCCTGCCCCCTGCCCCTGAGCTGCTTCTCCATAGTCCTGCCTCCTCCTACCCCCTCTCCCTCCTACAGTGAAAGGCACCCTCCCTCCCTCTTTCTCTCCTACACCCCTGCCTCCAGCAGTGTCCTTCTCCACCTCTGTCCCTCTGTTCCTTTCTCTGCTCCCTTCCCCACTCTCAACATCTCTCCCTCTAATCTCAGTCTGGGCTCTGCCATTTCTTTGCCAGCTCAGTCTGTCTCTAACCTGCATCTTGTATTTGTCCCCAGGGCCCCCTACTGCTCAGAGCAGGGCTGCAGATGCAGGAATGTGGGGGGTAGAGGACTCTGGCCTTGTGACTAGAGCTCTGAATTGCTGGGCTCCTCACATGTACACACACACAAACACACGCACACACACACACACAAGAGCCTCTTCTCCCACCAGAGTTCCAGGTCTTGAAAGGTCAGCAGAGCCCTTGACCCAGACCCTGCACCCCACCTCTGCCACCTCTGCCTGCCTCTTCTCCCTGCCTCTTTTGCGGCCCCCACCTCCTCCTTTCCCTTCTCTGTCTCAGTCTCCCTCCCTCTCTGTGCACACTTCTCTGGCTGGCTGCTCGCCTTGGCCCTGTGTCCACGAGCTGTCTTGGGCTCTGGGTCCATGGCTTTCTCACCACTGAGACTGGGTCACATCTCTGTCTCCGAGTCCCCGTCTGCCTCTGCTACCGTTAACCTTGCATATCTCTGCATCTGTCTTGGATCTTTTGCTCTGTTTTCTGGAGACTCCTCTCTTTCCCCTCTCCTATCTCTGTCTCTGTCTCCCAGTCTCTCCATTACAGTGGACACTGTGTCCCTCTTGGGAGCTCTGCCTCTTCATCCCACAGGAGAAGTGCCCAGACAGTCCTTGCAGCCCTCAGACAGGCACACATGGGGCACCCAGGCCAGGGAGGAGCTGTGACAGGTCTGCAGGTATAGAAAGGGGAACAGAAAGTATGTGCGTCCCTCCCATACCCTCTCACGGCACCTGTAACCCTTCCTTGCACACAGGAAGTTCTCCATAAAGTCACTGGCTCCTATTTCTCCAAGTGTCCCAAAATAAGCCTCTAAATCAGTGGAACTCAATCCCTTTCAATATTCCTTCCCACCCCCACTCCCACCAACTCACCCTCAGCCCTTCAGTATCTGCCCCAGGACAGTGTCCCTTGCCAAGCCTTCCCAGCACCTCAGTAATCATGGGACCCCTGTTCAAATCCCAGTCATCCCTCCTCCCTTATTACCTGCTATTTCTCTCTCCTCCTTTCCCCACTCCTTGCCCACCCAATACAGCTGGGGCCCCCGGGGTTCTCCCCAAAGACAGGCAGTCACTAAGGAGCTCTGAGCACTAGAAATGGGGGACCAAGTACAGCCTGGTGGGGAGAGGGGACTCCAGAGCTGGAGATAAGGAGTCTGGCCAGCACCTGTCACACAGGCCATCTCCCTCCAGCATCCCTGTCTCCTCCCCCGCTGGCTCCTGTGAATCCATCTCCTCTGAGGCTGATGGACTGAGCTCAGGTGCAAATTCGCAGAAGCCTAGACTCATAATGCCCGGTCTGCTCCAGACCCATTCTCTCTAAGAATGGCATACCCCTGTCACTTTCCTTGAAAACTCCGGATGACCTTGGGAGCTGAGGTTGTAGATGGAGCCCAAGGGGAAGAGAAGATGCTCTCTCTGCTCAATATCTTCATCTGAACCCACACATCCTCCAAATCACAACTTAACACTTCGGGCAATGGCAAAGAGGGTGAAATGTCAGGAAGATGTTCCCAGCCTTCAGGAGATGCTAATGCCTCCAGAAACCAGAGGAGATCGGAGTAAGATGGACTTTAGAAGCCAAAGATCTCTTTTCCTGATAAATGCAATTTCCACCAGTGGGCAAGGGACAAGGTCCTGGGGACTTGAGGGAAGCTTCTCAGCAGTGTCCTGCGAAGGGTTCAGGGGCCACAAGAGGGCGGCAGAGAACAGCACTCCGCGCAGAGTCAGCCTTGGGCCTTGAGACAGGGCTGGGCTGCCCAGACTGGGAAGTCTGGGGCTCCTGCAAGATCCCAGGAATTTCTGAATGTGGGAATCCCCTCCTGCCACGCTTCCCACTGGCATCCCTTATTCCGTTCAGTCCCTAAAATGCCATCCCCTGCTCCAGCCCTTTTCCATTTTCTGGTCCCCAGCCCTGGGGCTGCTGGCACAGAAGGGCCACCTGGCTTTTCCTTTATGGTTGGACAGCAGGTGACATCCCACTCCCAGAGGTGATGCCTCACAGCTGCCCAGCTGAGAACTAGAGCCAGAGCTGGAGCTCACGTGTTCTTGATTCCCAGTCCAGGGTCTTCCCATTGGTGCTGACCTCGGCTCCTCAAAGAAAGCATACTTCGTAGGCCCCAGTGGGAAACCAGCTCACAGCCCTGCGCTTACACACCCATGTCAGAGCTCCCCTGTCCCCACGTGACATATGCTTACACCCAGAACTGGGACACAGAGGACTGTCAGCTACTGAGCAAACATGTAGATCACACAATCCCTGCTCTGCATACCCCCACCCTCAGCATACCCCACCTCTGCTCCTCAGAGCCCCACAGCCTTGCCCCTCTCCTCCGACTTCCTGAGCTGCTGGAGGAACTTCTCCTCATTCATCATTTGCTCTTTGCCCTGTGTTTCCAGAGGCTCCTTCCCTCTGTAGACAGGGAAGCCCTCTCCCCTTTCTCATCTGCTCCCTCCTACCACATCCCTGTTTCCAGTTCCCCTGGCACTGTCTGGGGTGACAGGAGAACCAGAGGGAAAACGGGTGGTCTCTGAGCTCTCTTCTCTGAATCTGCCCTGCTGATCACCACCCTCCTGCCCAGGAAAGGTCTAACCATCTGTGACCCACCAGGCTTTACTCCACATCCTCTCAGTGTCCCTACACTCTGGCCCACTTCCCATCCAGAAGAAACCCCTTCCATGCTGGGGGTGCTGAATTCATCCTCATGGAGCAGGAAGTGCCACAAGTGTAACTGAGCTAGACTCAGTCAGAACTTCCCAGCACAAGGGGTCTGACAGCCTCAGCTGTTGTGACCTTCAGTAAGAATGCAAACATGGCCTCACCAGAAGCTTCCAGAAGATAAGGACTTGTTCTGCACATTTCTAGGTAGGACCGACAAGAGACAGAGGTTTTCAGTGTGACTCTGATCATTCCAGCCTCAGCAGGGGGCACACAGGGACACCTGGGGACTCTCAGTTCCTTAGGCAGAATGGCTGGAGCCTAGAGTTAGGAGAGCAGCCTGGTTACATCAACCCAGTTCCTGGGGATGGGGCTGGGGGAAAGCTGGCCTGAACCCTCCACTGTCTGGCCTCCCTCCCACCCTAGCCCTGCCTTTTTATTACCCTCCCTGCCCAAAGAAGGGTCTCAGAGCTCTTCCAATGTAGCCCTGAGAGTAGGCCTCGGGATGCAGTCTCCAGCCAGCCTCTGACCCAGGACCCTGATGCCATCCTCCTGTGCCTGGAAAGACAGAGACACCCACTGCTCAGGATCCCTATCCCCCACACCCAGTACTAACAGCCTTCCTCTCCTCGCCTCCCCCCACCCTCACCCTATAGGACAGCCTGGAACCTGCTGGAAATTTCCACAAATCCAAGACATCTGCCACTATGGGTCTTCAAGCTCCCCTAGGACAGCACACACACACACACACACACACACACACACACACACACATTCACACTCATACATACCTAAAATCACATACTCTCATATTATACACACACACATACATACACATCACAAAGTTTCTCACGTGTATGCAACACAAAGACACATACTCACAAACTCATTAACAGACAGGCATGCAAACCCAGACTTACACACTCTCACACACTCATCAAACGTACTTGTGTACACATACACGCCACTCTAGTCCTTTCTTCTAAGGATCCTAGAGCCCAGTCCCCTAGAACCTAGAGATCTAGAACGTCCAGGGGAAAGCAAGGAAACCCACAGGAAAGCTATTTCCAGTTTTGTGGCCCACACCGGAGCTCCTCTGCTCTATCTCCCCTCCTGCCATCAGGGTCTCCAGGACTGTGACCAACACTGTGGGAGTGCCACCTGCAAAGATAACTCAGTCCTTCACACAACAAATACTTCAGAGTACCTACCTGCCACCCTCCTCCCCACCCACACCCCAAGCCTGCAGCTGAGGCAGACACAGAGAAGAATAAGGCCTTCTGCCCTGTGGTGTGAGGGAAAGATCAAGAGCTCAGAAGCCGAGGACCTGAGTTCAAATCCTGCCTTTGCCTCTTCATATGCTGTGTTACCTTGGGTCCTTGACATAACCTCTCTGAGCCTCAGTTCCATCACCTGTAAGGTGGGATTATTAAAGTTTACCTGATATCTCTGTGAAGATTAAGACAGGTAAAGTTTCCACCAAAAACTTGTCCACTGATGGAAAGCCCCCACGCTCCCTTCCCTAGGCCCTGTGGTGAGCATCTCCCCAACATCCTTTGGGGCTGCTGTCCCTGAAACAGAAACCCCATCTTCTTCAGCTTCAGTTGCACTCACCTAGGGAAACTTGATCTCTGACTAGGCAAGCTCCCGCTGACTCTCCCTCTCCTGCCCCTCACTCCTCACCACTCTTGGTCCCTAGTGCCTCTTGCCCCCTGGCAGGTAGCCTTTTTCCTAACAATTTTTAATGCAGCTGGCCACAGCGAAAAAGTTTGGGATGGAGCACTCAGCCCTCACATCAGTAGGATATAAACGGTTAATCAGCCCCAAGGAGCTGTCCTGCAGAAAGTCACCCCTAATGTCCCTGAATTACAACAATTCCAAGACATCCTTTACGGACAGTGTGGGACACAGTTATAGAACAGGACTTGCTGTGATAAGCAGTCAAGGGAGAGATTGTGTTGCCCACGAATACTAAACAACCCTTTGGAAGAAATCCCACTAGATTTTGTGCTCAGAGCTGGGAAGCAGCCCAGCCCACCCACACCCAGATGGGCACCCCTGCAGGTGCCTTGGGCCAGGGAGAGCTGGGATCTCACCCCTACCCCTGCTGCTCCGGTGGCCTCCTCAGCTCCCTGCTAGTCTTCGACCTCAGCCTGAGCAAAAAGTGGCTCTGAGGTCTTACCTTCCTGGGACCCTCCAAGGACCCACAAAGAGCTTTGCTTTCCCTGCCACAGCCTTACTCCTTACATCCTTCTAGACTCAGACTGCTGGGGAGCAGCTGCTTGTTTCCCCTCCTCCCAGTGGGATCCTCCTCCAGTCCTCCTTCCAGACAACTGGCCACACTGACCATCTCTGAGTTTCCATCTGCCATTGCCCATCCTGGTGCCTCCACCTCCTCCCACTGTCCACCCCCTTCCCTCTCACCCCTCCCCTGCCCACCTCCCTCTCTGTCCCCTTCCACCTGGACAACTTCTCACCCTACCCAGCCTGCCTCCCTCCACTCCTGGCTCACCTCCCCAGACAACCCCACTTCCCAGTGGGCTCCACCTTCCGTTACCTCCATCTCTCCACCTGGCTACATCCCACCACTCTGCCCCATATCTGTTCATTTCTTCATCTGCTTTCACACCTCTCCCAACCTTCAGAATCTAGGGCATAGAGCAGGGCTCAAAATCCAGGGGAAGGAAGGGCATTTGCCCCATGCTTCCTCCTCCTGCCCTCTGCTTGCCCTCCCTCCTCTCTTCCTGCAAGCAGACCAAGTCCAGTCAGGTGTTAAGGAGGACTGAAGAGACATCTCTCCATCAGTAAAGTGATGGGCAGGGGTGTGCAGAGGAACAGGATAACCAGAGGAATACCTGTAGTACTTCCTTCCCACATGAGGAAGCCCCACCCACTACAGCAAGCACAGCTTCCTCTTGAATGGCATGGGGGGGGACAGCCCCCCACAGCTTGGCTCCCCCACCCCAGGTCCAATGGGACCCTAGGCAGCCCTAGGGCCTCCAAATGGCCTGATGACCTGGTCACCCCAAACCCATTCTGTATCAGGAGAAGACAGAGACAAATGGTGACTGTTCCCCATCAGGTGATCCCACCACCTCAGCCTCCACTCTGGGTGGAGGGAGACTCCCCCTCACTCCCAGTGCAGGTTTGCAGAAGAGAAAGACCCTGTGCCTCTTTTCTCCCAACAGATCACTGACAGCGGAGAACCCAGCAGAGGGCGCATGGTTAGCAATGACCCTGTGTGTGCAGGGCAGGACTGGAGCTTCCACGTGGAAGCCAAAGATCCCCCCAGAGTCTCTCCTCGTTTTCTGCTCCTTTGCTCTGTGCCGTCTCCCTCCCCCTGCCACATCTTGCTGAACCCCAGCACTCCTGGGGAGAAGATCTCCCTCTGTGGGTATCTTTCATGCTGTCCCTCTCTGTATCAGGCCCAGGATTTCTGCTTCAGAAAACAAGGAGCACTGTCTGCTCCCCAGAAGTTCTTCCTCTCCTCCCGCTTTAATCCTTCTTGTGCTATAAGGTACCAAACTGTCCACAGAAATTGTAGGGCTCTTTCCCAACCTTCCCCTTCGCTCCCACTTCTTCAGCTTCCCCTGGTATGTCCCAAATACTTGGTGTCAGATCCCAGGCTTCAGAGGGGCCTTCTGGACCTGAGGGTCAACCCAGGTGCCCAGGAGTCTGAGTATCTGCCTGGCCTGCAAGGGGAAGGCCGTGCTTGGTTACCAGAGCGTGAATGGCAGGAGAACACTTTGGAGCTCTGTGCACACAGCAGGTGTGTAGTAAGTGTGAAATGGCCCACTGAAGAGCTGGGCTTAGGTTGGTGAGAGAGGGTGGAGGGGAAGAAATGAGGCTGGACTAGTTTGAAATGTCTCTTCCCCATTCTCCTCCCTTCCCCTCTGGGCCACCTGGAGAGAGTGTGTTCTAATTCAGACCCTGAACCTGGCTGTCCTCCCTAGGCTGAGGGGGTGTCCTCCTCTCCATCCACTCCATCCAGCCCAGCTCAGGACACCAGGACACCCACCCCCAAGAGCCTAGTCACTGTTCCCCCACCCCATCTACACCACACACCTTCTTTTTGGCCAAGACTCCCAGATCTCGGAACCCCCACTTTGCACACTAGCCTAAATACCCTCATTCTGGCAGAATCTAAGTGAGCTCTTGAAGCTCCTGAGCCCCGGCAATCCACCTAGTTATCTTTAAACTTCAGCCAGCACCCTGAGCCCACATAATTACTAATCTTTCTTAGTATATCCCTAGTTTGCACACCCAAAACATGTTATCCCAACAGGAAGCAAGGTCAGGAAAGGGTTAGTGGCTGTAAAGCTGCAGGTTTCAGAGTCCTCTTACCTTTAGCCCCCTACCAAGCCTTTCTGAATGGAACCCCTGCTCTGCAAGAGATCGAAAGGAGAACTTCCAACCTGTCCCTGGAGGAGTGGGAGAGGAAAGGGAAGGAAGACCCAGATAATGAACGAGTTAGCTGAGGTTACTGGGATACTGGGGGACTGTCTGCTCCTCACAGACTGGATTGACTTCAGCCTTGGAGCAGGGAACCAGGGATGACCAGGGTCAGGTGGTCTCTAAAGTCAAGCCCAAAAGCCTGAGCAGCTCCCCAAGAACAGAGCCCAGAACCCACTGAGACTGTGCTGGGAGGTGAGAGGGAGTCT
>NC_081562.1:63623710-63638621 GCF_022355385.1 Mustela nigripes
TGCCAAGCACTGGTGGGGGCAGGTGGAGGAGGGGCTTCCTGGGCTGTATCTGCCTTCAAACCACGTGCAGGTTCTGCCTCCTGCTTCTAGGAGCTTTGCTTCAGGTTTTCTGAAGAAGGAAACAGAGACATTCAACTCCTCTTACTGTCATTGTTTTTGTCAGAGCTCACTGCATTTTATGAAACTAGCTCCAGAAATGACCACTTTCTCAGAATCTCCACTCTATATTCCTTAATGAGTACAATTTTTAATTGTCTGCTTCCTGGCATGGCTCAAAGAGAGAGTCCCACTTGGAAGGGAAGAGGTAAATACAGTAGCTTCTCCCAGGACTTTCCCTGAGGAAGTTGTAGGGGAGAGGAGGTGTTCATGTGGGGGGTGTGCCTGTAACTGCAGCTGTGTGTTAGGTTAGAGGGTAAAAATCTTCACCACTCACTTTGCACAAATGACTTAACCTCTCTGAGCCTTAGTTTCACCTTTTGTAGAATGAGCACAACACTAATCACCTCATTCAACTTTGTATAAAATAAGTGATTATGTAAAGTGCTTGGAGTACTCAGCAAATGGTAGCTATATAATCATCATCATCATTGTGGGGCTGTGGACATAGAAAGAAGTAAAGCATAAGAGAGAAGTTCCTTTCCCTTAGGAGTTTTAAAATCTCCTATGACACAAGATGAATACAGGGAGAGAGGAAGGACCTGTAACCCTAAAAGCCTAAAAGTCTGTTTGAGTTCTAATGTTCAATATATTCTTTAGGAGAGTTAGGAGAACTGGTGGCAGATTTCAGTGCTCTAAGAAGATTGTGTTTTTTCTTCTGTCATTCATCATCCCCATGCTTCACCACCTACATACACCACACATCCACCCTATCCTCTCATTTAAGAAGATGACTGGAGAAATCATGTGATAACAAAGATTTTGAGAGTTCATTGTGTACATTTCCCTGTCTCTGGGCAGGAGCCCACTGGAGACATTCCACACCCAAGTGAGACAGCCATGCACACAGCCACAGAGCCTGTCCCCTCCCATCACCCCCATCAACCTCTGACCTCAGAAAATGCTTCCTTATGTTCAATTTCCATCAATTTTCCTTTAATACTGGCCTCTATTTATCATCTATTCTTGTCAGGTTTGAGGTACACAAACCCTTGAATGCAAAGAGAATTCGCAAATGCCCACCTGATAACATTGTTCCATTGCCTGTCAGTCTAGGTCTCTGGAAATACTGGTCCATATAGTTTGTTATTAACCCATGAAAAATCATCAAAAGATCCTTTAAAAAGCATTAATTGATTCCTACCAATGTATAACACCCTAGGTAGATATTTGGTCTCTCCTGAGAGCATTTGAAAGATAAAAAGTATCCTAATTTCCAAGACATATAGCTAAGAACTCCTACTTCAATCCCCCAAACTCCACAGCCTCCTCAATTAGTGTCATCACATGATCATTCATTTCTTAAAGATTTTATTTATTTATCTGTCAGAGAAAGAGAGAAAACAAGCAGGGAGGGTGGAAGGTTCCCACTCAGTGGGGAAGTGCTCCCCACTGAGCAAGGAGCCCAATGTGGGGCTCAATCTCAGGACCCTATGATCATGACCTGAGCCAAAGGCAGGCACTTACCCAACCTAGTCACCCAGCAGTCCCAGGTTATCACTCATTTGATTAAGGGACAGTACAACCCTGAGTCAGGGCATGACTAATATGGCCTTGCTAGTCCCTTTCGGGCCATCATATGAAGTAGTAGAATTGGCAGAAGTCCCCACCCACCCAGTGCTTGAGGAACAGGCAGACTCCAGTGTGGGCACAGCAGGAATTTTCCCAAAGTAGGCAGGGATCCACACACTGCCACAGTGACCGGCGCTGACCGCCTGGAGACAGGAGGGCAGTCAGATGCCCACACTCTCTCTCTTCCCAAACTCAGCTTCCTTAGCCTAGACCCCTCCTCTTGTGTTCCCAATTCCAAAGTTTTCACACAGACAGGACAGACACTAGAACTCAGTCATAGCCACACAACGGCAAAACTAGAAGTTCCTGGACAAAGTTTTAGATGCTGGGTATAGATAGAGCTCTGGATAGAGAGAAATGATGTTTGCCAAGGAGGTCTCCCAGAAGATAGTTTTAAAGGAATAGCACACAGCTAGCCTGATGGAAAGGGAATTTTCTGTACTAAGGAAATGTGTAAGTCTCAATTCAATTCAAGATGAATTTATTAAAGGCTCATTATGTGCATGCCCCGCCCCCAGATGCTCTGGGAGTGAACAAGATCCACTCGTTTCCTACCAGTAATTTATAATCAGGAAAAAAAAGAAAAGAAAGACACACAGAAAACTGTGTTATACAATTTTTTAATTTCAGATTTATTGATGTAGAGTTGACATTTAAAATTGTAAGATATTTAAGGTGTACCTAGTGTGATTTTGATATACAAATAATTATGAAATTATTCATTATGATTTGCCCACTGTGAAAACATTAACAATGGTATTTTTACCTAAATGCTTCATTAAATGAAGGTGAGTGTACAAAAGGCACACTGAGATTTGAACAAGTGCAGTCTGGGTAGGCTCTTTGCTGTTCAACTTCATTCTATTTTTTCTAAGTTAGACTTTACAGTAGGGATCATAAATGCAAAAAGAAGGAAAATTGGGACTGTTGAATTTGAATATATTGGTAAACTGCCAATAATGTTTAATAATTGAAGTCATTATGTCCAGGATTGTCCTGGGTTATTCCCTCTCCTCTTTTATTACAATTAATAGTGCCTCTTTTATTCTCAAATTTTCCTTGTTTGGGAAATTAATTAAAAACTCATCTTATAAATAATGCATTTGTAGGACACCTGGGTGGCTCAGTGGGTTAAGCCATTGCCTTCAGTTCAGGTCATGATCTCCGGATCCCAGGATTGAGCCCTGCAACAGGCTCTCTGCTCAGCAGAGAGCCTGCTTCCCCCTCTCTCTCTGCCTGCTTCTCTGTCTACTTGGATCTCCCTCTGTCAAACAAATAAGAATTTTTTTAAAAAAATAATGCATTTGTGCTACTAGAACATAGACTAACATTTCAAGGTTATCAACAACACGACTTGACATGTTGAAATTAAGGTTATCACAGACTCTCTTTTATTCTTTGGGGGAGAGTCAGTCATTGTACTTCAAATTAAATCAAAGTATGGTAAGTTAAATATATAAAATATTTGGGGTAAACATACAGATAAGGGATGACTCAATGATATTGTTGATGAAATTGATGTGTGCTCAATATGTTTCTTCACATATTTATGCAACAGGGAAAATAATCATTGACTTACTTTCTGTTTTTTATTTAATGATGCATTTCAGTTTATCCAATGTGGTTTCCAATCTTACCTCATATTGATAAGCTAAGAAAGATACCTAAAGATAAAAGAACAGATCCAGATTCCTTTCCTCTCCTCTCCTGCTTGAGAAAAATACACTATATTCATTTAAAATATTTTTAAATTCACCATCATTATTCCCCCAAAACTCCAAACTATAGGACTGTTTATTGAAGACATGGCATGGAAAACTTCAGATGCCTTTTGGTAAGGAGAGATTATGACATTATTCAAATGGATTATAGTTGCCATAAATCTATTGTTATATCAACTCAACAACCTTATCAACCCTTCCCCTCCCCAAGAAAAAAGTTAGAAAAACCTTTAGGGATTATCTTATGGGACATAAATTAAATAATAAAATATATCTCTCATTCATAGAACATGGTGATTAGAATAAGTTATATCTTTTTTTAATTTGACTCATCAATATATTTGAGTATTTATATATAGACCAAAAATATTTTATTTAAAGTACTTAAAACTGATTATATAAAACCAGTAGGCTACATAAAACAAGTAGCACACATAGAAGTAAAAAAAAATTTTATGAAACAATAACAAAATTTTGATAAGATTGCTCTAAAAACTAAAGCATGAATGTATGCAATTTGCATTGGGTAATTGGTACCATCAGTCAGGGCTGGCTGACAATAAGTTTTTGTACGGATGGATGGATGTATTTTGTAAATCTCATTGTTGTTTTCCATTTTTTTGTTTTTGTTGTTGTTTTCCATTTTTCCAATCTCTGTTTTGTCTTGTGGGTGATGGTCTTTGTTATATAAGGTTATAAATGGTGTTAATGAGAGCATCTAACAAATACAGAAAGTATCCACCTTGTCATTACTAGGGCATAAGATTAAAGTTCCCTCAAAAAAAAAAAAAAGATTAAAGTTCTCTCTTTGCAAAGCACAAAAGGGAAATCAGAAGAAGTGATTTAGTATTTTCAAGCAGGAAATTAGCTGCTTAAATGTATTTTGCAATTTACTGTTTCCGAGTGAGAAAGCAAAGCATAAGTGTTTCAACAGGTGCAGGGTTCTTTTAACTTTCCAAAATTTATGTACATTTCTAATAATATTGCAAGTAAAGAGTGCTAGAAATTCAAATTCAAAGCAATACTGAAGAGAAAAGTTAAGGGTCAACATTCAGTATTATTTTTGTTGAAATACTATCAATAGAAAATCTCCATTTATTAGATTCTTCTAGTTCATAGCTATGTTACCTCTAAATATTGTATTTCTTCCTAAAAATGTTATTTCATTTCACCTTCTGAAATGAAACCATCTGAAAATGTGTCAATGAGTCTTCCTTGTCAACTGGTTATTAAAAATAGAGCATGGGGCGCCTGGGTGGCTCAGTGGTTTGGGCTGCTGCCTTCGGCTCGGGTCATGATCTCAGGGTCCTGGGATCGAGCCCCGCATCGGGCTCCCTGCTCCGCAGGAAGCCTGCTTCCCTCTCTCTCTCTCTGCCTGCCTCTCTGCCTACTTGTGATCTCTGTCTGTCAAATAAATAAATAAAATCTTTAAAAAAAATAAAATTTAAAAAAAAATAGAGCATGATTTTCTTCCATCTCTTTGTTCTACTTTATAATGCTTTTCAAGTTAGACCAGATCAGAAGTAGAAAGTGTGTAAAGATAAGTGGGAAACAAGGATTGCATAAATGAGAATAATCAGGTTTTGAAACTAATCAAGAACCTTAGTCATTGGTCATGAACATTCCAAAGGAGGTGCAGGGATGAGCTAATATGTACCAGCAGGAATATGATGGTGCTTGCTTAAGGGTGTCAGGGCAGAGAGGGACAGAACTTGAGGCTGGATTAACAAGAATTCATAGACTTGGGGGCACTTTCCCAATATAGAGCTTAACAACCTGTGAAGACCCAGAAAATAGGACAAGTTCATTGGTAAAGTGGCCCTTAAAAGCCTGGAGAGAATGATTATCCACACCAAACAAAGTGGGAATGCCTGAGTTTCCCTGGGATAGAGTTCTAGAAAGGGTCAAAATGGCTCAGAAAAGTGACTTCGCAGGAGGGAATATATTATGTGAGACCAGACCACTCAATGGAGGATTATATTCTGTAAGAATGCCCAGAGGGCACATCCACTTACCAAAGTCATCAGGAACACCACTGGTAAAAGGGGTACTGATACCATTTTGTACTGTAGAGACTTTCTTCTGTAGGCCAGAAAGACAATCACAGAGTTTGACTTTATAGCAATAGGAAAGATGGAACACCAAAGCAATAGTGAGGATGTGGGAATTTATAACTTCCAGAAGCCAAGGGACCACTATTACTATAGTGACCTGCATATCAGAAAGATAAGCAAGGGTCTCCAACCACAGAAGTTAAGGAGATGGTTAGTAAAGCATAGTGTCTTGGAAAGCAAAAGAGTTGGGCAGAAAACAGATTTGGATGTAGATAGCTTTTTCTTTTCCTTTTATATCACTTGTATTTGTGTATCTTCCTTTTACTCTCCTTAGATGTGTATTTATTCTCACAATATAAACTTTTCCAAGATCTTTGACACATATTTGACAGATATGTGTATATGTTATATATTCAGCCATATCAGCATTCTCCACCAAACTGAGAGAAGTCTAAGGCTAAAAGGAAATCACTGGGGCACCTGGGTAGCTCAGTTGGTTAAGCCTCTGTCTTCAACTTGGGTCATGATCTCAGGGTCCTGGGATCAAGCCCCACATCGGGTTCTCTACCCAGAGGAGAGCCTGCTTCCCCCTCTCTTTCTGCCTGCCTCTCTCCCTACTTGTGATCACTCTCTCTGTCAAACAATAAGTAAATCTTTTTTAAAATTACCAGTTTCCATTTTTCTCTTTATAAATTCTAGCCTTCATTGTTTGGTGTTTCTCTCCACCATGTCTTGGCACTCAATAACCTTTTCTGCCTTTATTCATTCACTCAGCTGATGTTCACTGAGGGTATATTACATGCTAGTTTTACTGGAGACACAAAAATGAACAAAACAAAATTTGTGACCATTTGACACTTCCATTCTCAGAGAGAGAGAGAGAGAGAGAGTAGAGAAACAATCACATGAAGTACCAGGTAGTGATTGCTTCTCTGGAAGAATTCACATGAGGTCAGTGGGATAAGGCACCAGGAGTTGGCAGGGAGGTGTGGTTTTATCATATTCTCCTCTCTTCTCTGATAAACTGTGGTTTTAAAAGATACAGTTTTCATCTCAGTCTGCAGAGGTTGAAAAAGATTACTGAGAGATAGTAGTATCTGTGATTTTCATTCATGGTGAAATGTAAGATTTTGTCATTTTGGGGTCCAAGAAGCATTTGAAGAGATCAGACAAAAGAACCTAATTCTTCTCTTTGGACCAGCACTGAGTCCTCTGCTTCTAAATTATCCCCAACCCTTGCATCAATATCTTGAACCTTTTTATGTAAATTATAAAGATGATAAAAACAGAAATGTTCTAAACTTCATTTTACTTCTTATGTCAGAGCACCTACCACAAAAATCAAAGTTTTCTCCAAACACATAGGTTTTACTATTTCTACGATATGATTTATAGACAAACATGCAGATAAGTCAACCAGACATCCAAGCTCTAGTCTCCTGTTTTGAATTCTGTGAAGCATTTAAACATTCCCAGGGTAAAGGGGCTTTCACTGCCAGTAAAGTCTGATGTTACAGGCTGCTTTGCCCAGATGGTAGCAAGATAGTATTCACTGCCACTTTTATGATGACAGTTAAGAATCTCATATACTGTTAAATTCAGTCATCACACTAATACCCTAGTTTAGGCAAAGCCAATGTCACACTGATCTTCTAGCTCAGAGAAGAGAGATATTGTCTCCAAAATGATAGGTAGAATCAGTGGCCTTTCTTTCTTCCTCTCTTTAGCACCAGAGATCATCTGGTCTGTTTTTCTCTTGCGGCTTGAACAACAGTGATTCTACTAGCAGATATGTGAGTCTTCATTGACATTTGCTGCCATTCTGAAGAAGACATTTGGCAGCACTCTGAAAAATTACAGTGGGGATTTTTAGAAGACTTCATGTCCCATGGCATTTTTTGGTCATGCTGCCTTTTCCTGGTAGCTGTGTAGAAGCAATAATAGGACAGGAGGCTACATAACCTCTGTGCCCTGGGATCAATTAGCTGGCCTGGGCCTCATGCTATCATCTGTAAAATGAGCCACACAGAAAAGAAATGCAGAACTGTACTAATCATATGAATTACAGAACATTCCATTTTGGCAAAATTTCATCCTGAGAGAGACATTGCAAACTGTAATTTATTTCATTTTTACTTGGAAATCAAGATTATAATCTCAAAAAGATGGTAAACGTGGATTGGAATTAGATGAGAGATTTTGTTACTATGAGACCAATAACATGTTGGGAAGCATTATTGTTAAATCACTGGGAATGCAAAGGTCCTGAGGAAGTCAGAGTTGCTTGAAAGACATATTTCAAATTGGGTCACTTGCACATTGCTGCAGCCATTTGCAGCCAAATCTATGCTAAGTGATGGGAAAGGGAAAGAACATAATGCTGAAGTCAAATCCTTCCCTTAAATACTACATGTTGGTAGCTGTGGCCAGATTGCTTATGCTCCAACTTAAAATCAGTAAAACTCTCAGTCATTTATATACTCCCATATACAGGCTTAACCACAAAAGAGGCCAAATTTGAGTGTCCAGGATAAGAAATGAGGCTACACTTAAATAACTCTGCTTAAAGAAATCTGATTAGAGTCAAGAACAAGACTGCTGGTAAGCAAATAATAGAAAAGGAAAATAATGGCTTCGTGTTTTGTTTTGTTTTGTTTTGTTTTGCATTGCTTTATTTATTTTTAAATCTTTTTAATTTGATTTATCTTTTTAACATCTTAGCTTAATTTTACTTTTTTCAGTGTTTCAAGATTCATTGTTTATGCACCACACCCAGTTCTCCATGCAGTATATGCCCTCCTTAATACCCACTGCCATTGGTCTTGTACTGTGAGAGCAGATTTTCAGCTAATAATATCTCTGCTGTCATCCTAGTAGTGCATGATATGAGCTACATCTCTCTGGTTATCCCTGGTTGCTTGGCTCCTAAAAATATATTAATGTCATCAACAACAAAGTCAAGAACAAATGGGAGAAATAAAACTCTATCTACACAATCAGTATAGTGAGACTCCAAACCAGAGCAGAGAAGAGCCTTCCTCCTATTTGCAAAGGCTTCCCCTTCTTTGTCTGAATGGATCTGTCTCCTGCATATTAAACTCACTTGGAATCCCAGTGAACACTCTGCAAAGAGTTCAGCAGAAATCATTGATTATAGTGCCATTGTTGTGTGAGCTACAATTTCTTTTTCTAAATAAATGCCTAGAAAATCTCAGCTATGTGTGGATCCTTCACTGTTGTTGATGTTGTTAGTTTTCTCTGAGCAACTAAAATCTTGGGAAACATTTCTTCACAGGACAATGGAATCTGGACACGATTAGTGGATTTCCTCATTTCTCTGAATTAAAATTCACCCTAAAGCATTTCAATAAGAAATTATAATACTAAATGTTCAAAAAGGAAACAAAAGTACTAGCAATGAAATGAAGAGTTGCTAGCATATATTTATCTCTTCTGAAGCCTGAAGTAACAGTAAGTAGTGTAATGACACATGAGAAGAATCTGGAAATATTCCGAGTACTCCAACAATGCACAGTACTCACTTCTTGCCTACACAAGTACATCATTCTAGTGATGCTTTCCTCTTCCTTCTGCATATTTTATTTTTCCTACTCTACTGGTTTATCATCATCAGCAAATGCTTCCATTTCAAAGCCGTTTCTGATTTGACCTTTGCTTCAAGTCTCTGCCCATTCCTTTGTTGTCCATCTCATTAACAGTGTTATATATAGTTTCTGCCTATACTGCCTCTATTTCTCATTAACCCTCTCTTATCAGGTTTTCACACCATGATAACACTATAACTTTTTTGTCAAAGTAACCAGTCATCCTCCGTGTTACTTAATTCAGTATCAGGGGTGCCTGGGTTGTTCTGTTGGTTAAGCATCTGCCTTCCACTCAGGTCATGATACCAGGGTCCAGGGATGGAGCCCTGAGTTAAGTTCCCTCCCGAGCAGGGGGTCTGCCTCTCCGTTTTCCTCTCTCTCTTCTCTGGCTTGCGTACTTGAGAACGTGCTCTCTCTCTCTCTCTTTCATGCACACATAAATAAATAAGTAAGTAAGTAAGTAAATTAATTAATTAATAGTAAATAAATAAATATCTTTTAAAAACCCAGTATCAACTCTCAGTCATAACCTTAATATGGAATTTAGGGCATATTCAGAAGATGGTTCTGAGAGTCAAGAGATAATTGCTCTTCGGCCACTGTGCATGTTGTTCCCTGATATTTAACCTTCATGAAAGCTAATGAACTTGGTGGTTTGTGAAGATTATTGTGCTTTATGAGTTTGATTATCAATCAGAACCCAAGACCACTACTGCTATTTAATCGCTGTAGATCTTACAGGCTGGCATCTTGACTTTCAGACCTACAACTCAATATGGCAAGGGTACTTTGTGATTAGGCAAGGATGAGGGAAGAAAGAGCTCAGGTTTCAATACCAGGACAGTTGCTGACCCACTTTGGTACAAAGCAGCAAAATTTCTGTGATAGAGGTTTGTTGGTTTGTTTACTTATTATTTATGAGTGAAAAGTTTCAACTCCTATTGAGCTGGCAAAATAAATTCATAAGGAAAGGACAATTGAGAGGAGGAGACTGAGAAGGACTATAACTGGGTTAGTACTTAGTTGATTTTTAGTGTAAGTAGAATTGCTGAAAACATAAGAAAAGAGTCAGTCATGTAGATAAAACAGTTGAAAAGTGTTATTGTACAAGGAAGGTTCTGCTGGGAATTGGAGAAATACTGTAGTCAGTTATGATTTTATTCAGCTATGTTCATTAATCACTAGCCAGACTCCCAGGCATATGACAAAGGAGAGGGGGGACCACAGGAGCTTGTGAATATAGTTCAAAGGAATTTGACACTTTGTTTGAAAATATTAGCCAGTCCCTGATAAATCTTCATTCTCTCAGATTTGTTAGTTAAATAATTGGGAGATTTACAATTTCATGGTAGACATAACTGAACAGAATGGACTAGTCAGGCTGAGTCCCAGCAGAATTCAACACACATAAAATTCTCCAGAACTTAGATGTAATTGAATTAACGAATTTGGAATGAATGAAGTCATGAATTGAGCAAGTTTATGCTGAAAATTTTACCACTTGATTGTCTTGCCTTCTTTAAATAATGAAATATACCCTGAACCCCTTAAAAATGTTACATGTACAAGCAAGTTGAGATTGGTTTTGTGATGACAAGCAATTACCTAGCCAAAATCATGTGCCTCCAAACAACCATACGCCTTGTGATACAGGCAGTTCCTTCTGCCTGAGCCACCTTATTTCAACCTCATGCTCAGAGGGCGATAAACCACATAGGAAACAACCTCTTGATACCATATCTGCCATGTATTGCTTTAGTAATAAGAAGCCATTCTAAAGAACAAAGAAGGCTAACAGAAACATTAAAATGATAATGAGAAAAATGGGAAAAAATTGGATTAGGTGAGCCAACTGTTCAGTTGGTGGATAAAGAACAGGATGAAAATCAGAATGAAACTGGCAATGTTTTTCTTAAATACTCTTGGTACATAATCACCAGATCACAATGGTAATGAATCCCAGCTTAGCTGGCTGCCTCTTTCAAAGGCATCGTAAATCCTTCCCCATTTAACCTAAGTTGGAGAAACAGAAGTCCCATGATGCTTAAGAAGAATGAAGTGGGAGGCACCCTGGTGGCCCAGTGGGTTAAGCATGTGACTCTTGATTTTGGCTCTGGTCATGATCTCAGAGTCTTGACATGGAGCCCTGATTCAGCTCCCATACTTAGCTTGGAGTCTGTTTGGGATTCTCTCTCCCCATCTCTCCCTGATACTCTCCCCACTCGCGTGCTCTCTCTCTCTCTCTTTCTAAAATAAATACACAAATCTTTAAAAAGAGGAAAAAAAGAATGGGGAGAAGAAATGGAAATGGTGTGATACATTAATATAGGCTTTCAATTGCCAGCCTGTTCTTGGATATCAAGCAATGCTCTTCTTTGCTACCTGTAATGGTCATGCCAAAAAGAAACCTTTTTTTAAAATTTATTTTTAATTTATTTTCAGCATAACAGTATTCATTATTTTTGCACCACACCCAGTGCTCCATGCAATCTGTGCCCTCTATTATACCCATCACCTCGTACCCCAACCTCCCACCCCCTGCCCCTTCAAAACCCTCAGATTGTTTTTCAGAGTCCATAGTCTTTCATGGTTCACCTCCCCCTCCAATTTCCCTCAACTCCCTTCTCCTCTCTATCTCCCCATGTCCTCCATGCTATTTGTTATGCTCCACAAATAAGTGAAACCATATGATAATTGACTCTCTCTGCTTGACTTATTTCACTCAGCATACTCTCTTCTAGTCCCGTCCATGTTGCTACAGAAGTTGGGTATTCGTCCTTTCTGATGGAGGCATAATACTCCATAGTGTATATGGACCACATCTTCCTTATCCATTCGTCCGTTGGGAGATTGAAATTAAAACCACATTGAGATATTACCTTACACCAGTTAGAATGGCCAAAATTAGCAAGACAGGAAACAACATGTGTTGGAGGGGATGTGGAGAAAGGGGAACCCTCTTACACTGTTGGTGGGAATGCAAGTTGGTGCAGCCTCTTTGGAGAACAGTGTGGAGAGTCCTCAAGAAATTAAAAATAGAGGGGAGGAGTCAAGATGGCGGAGAAGTAGCAGGCTGAGACTACTTCAGCTAGCAGGAGATCAGCTAGATAGCTTATCTAAAGATTGCAAACACCTACAAATCCATCGGTAGATCAAAGAGAAGAAGAACAGTAATTCTAGAAACAGAAAAACAACCACTTTGTGAAAGGTAGGACTGGCGGAGAAGTGAATCCGATGCGACGGGAAGATAGGCCCTGGGGGGAGGGGCTGGCTCCCAGCAAGCAGAGGAGCAATGGAGCACAAAATCAGGACTTTTAAAAGTCTGTTCCGCTGAGGGACATCTCTCTGAGGCTAAACTGGGGTGAAGCCCATGCGGGGTCAGCATGGCCTCAGGTTCCGCAGGGTCACAGAAGGATCGGGGGTGTCTGAGTGTCACAGAGCTTACAGGATTAGAATGGGGAAGCCGGCTACAGAGACAGACCCGACAGTGAGCTCACAGCACAGGGTTACCTTGAACCAGTCACAGGCTTGGTGAGCTCGAGGTTCGGCCAGAGGTCAGGCAGACGGGAGTTACTGGGCGCTGTTCTCTGAGGGCGCACTGAGGAGGGGGGCCCTGGGCTCTCAGGTCCTCTGGGCCGGAGACCAGGAGGCTGCCATTTTCATTCCCGTCCTCCGGAACTCTACAGAAAGTGCTCAAGGAACAAAAGCTCCTGAAAGCAAACCTGAGCGGATTACTCAGCCCAGCCCCTGGTAAGGGTGGTGCAATTCCGCCTGGGGCAAAGACACTTGAGAATCACTACACCAGGCCCCTCCCCCAGAAGATCAACAAGAAATCCAGCCAAGACCAAGTTCCCCTACCAAGGAGTACACTTTCAATACCAAGGGGAGCAGCAGAATTCCAGAGAAGGAGAAAGCAAAGGACGGAACTCATGGCTTTCTCCCTAAGATTCTTTAGTCTTACAGTTAATTTAAATTTTTTTCTTTTTCATTTTTTTTCTCTTCTTACGCTAATTTTTTTTTACATTTATCCCTTTCCTTTTAAATGTTTTTTAACTAGTTTATCTAATATATATATATATTTTGTCTTTTTTATACTTTTCTTTATTCGTTTTATTTTTTTAATTCTTTTCTTTTTTTTTTCTTTTCTCTTTCTTTCTTTCTGAACCTCTTTTTATCCCCTTTCTCCCCCCTCACAATTTGGGATATCTTCTGATTTGGTTAAAGCATATTTTCCTGGGGTTGTTGCCACTTTTTTAGTATTTTACATTCTCCTTCATATACTCTTATCTGGACAAAATGACAAGACGGAAAAATTCACCACAATAAAAAGAACAAGAGGCAGTACCGCAGGCTAGGGACCTAATCAATACAGACATTGGTAATATGTCAGATCTAGATTTCAGAATGACAATTCTCAAGGTTCTAGCCGGGTTCAAAAAAGGCATGGAAGATATTAGAGAAACCCTCTTGGGAGATATAAAAGCCCTTTCTGGAGAAATAAAAGAACTAAAATCTAACCAAGTTGAAATCATAAAAACTATTAATGCGGTACAATCAAAAATGGAGGCTCTCACTGCTAGGATAAATGAGGCAGAAGAAAGAATTAGCGATATAGAAGACCAAATGACAGAGAATAAAGAAGCTGAGCAAAAGAGGGACAAATAGCTACTGGACTATGAGGGGAGAATTCGAGAGATAATGACACCATAAGATGAAACAACATTAGAATAATTGGGATTCCAGAAGAAGAAGAGAGAGGGGAGCAGAAGATATACCAGAGATAATTATTGGGGAGAATTTCCCCAATATGGCAAAGGGAACAAGCATCAAAATTCAGGAGGTGCAGAGAACACCCCTCAAAATTATTAAGAATAGGCCCAACCCCAATTCCTAATAGTAAAATATACAAGTCTTAGTGACAAAGAGAAAATCCTGAAAGCAGTCCGGGAAAAGAAGTCTGTAACATACAATGTTAAAAATATTAGCTTGGCAGCAGACTTATCCACAGAGACCTGGCAGGCCAGAAAGAGCTGGCATGATATATTCAGAGCACTAAACGAGAAAAACATGCAGCCAAGAATACTATATCCAGCTAGGGTGTCATTGAAAATAGAAGGAGATATTAAAAGCTTCCAGGACAAACAAAAACTGAAAGAATTTGCAAACACCAAACCAGCTCTACAGGAAATTTGAAAGGGGTCCTCTAAGCAAAGAGAGGGCCTACAAGTGGTAGATCAGAAAGGAACAGAGACAATATACAGCAACAGTCACCATACAGGCAATACAATGGCACTAAATTCATATCTCTCAATAGTTACCCTGAATGTTAATGGGCTAAATGCCCAAATAAAAAAGACACAGGGTATCAGAGTGGATAAAAACAAAAAAAAACCCCATCTATATGTTGCCTACAAGAAATTCACAGATTTAAAGTGAGGGGGTGGAAAAGAATTTACCATGCTAATTAACATCAGAAGAAAGCAGGAGTGGCAATCCTTCTATCAGATCAATTAGATTTTAAGCCAAAGACTATGATAAGAGATGAGGAAGGACACTATATCATACTCAAAGGGTCTATCCAACAAGAAGATCTAACAATTTTAAATATCTATGCCCCCAATGTGGGAGCAGCCAACTATATAAACCAATTAATAACAAAATCAAAGAAACACATCAACAATAATACAATAATAGTAGGGGACTTTAACATTCCCCTCGCTGAAATGGACAGATCATCCAAGCAAAAGGTCAACAAAGAAATTAAGGCCTTAAATGACACACTGGACCAGATGGACATCACAGA
>NC_081562.1:63643621-63834849 GCF_022355385.1 Mustela nigripes
AAGCCAAAAAAAAAAAAAAATTCCTTGAAAAGTCTATACTCAGGAGACAAGTTTTGATTGGACAGGAAGCCTGCCACCTGGGGAGAGGGAAGACTCTTGTCCAAGGGCCAACTCTCAGGTTTCTGCCTGGTCCAGGGTCGGGGAGAGGGCTTTAAAGGACCTTAGGGCAATTCATCAGTAAAGGGAGTCCAGTGGTCCCTAACATTTCCTGATTACATCCAGACTCCACGGTACGAGCTATAGATATTATCTCCGTTCTGGGAGGTTGTGTAAGGGGGTCTGGTTCCTTGCTACAGGGTAGTGGGTTGTGCAGGAGTCTCTGGATTCTCTTTCATTATGTGCAGGAGGACTCTGTTCTGTTCTAGGAAAGCATGCATGATCTATAGGGATACAAAGAAAGGTTAATCAGTCTTGTGGGCTCAGAGTGCTGGCTAAAGCTGAAAGACTAAGAGGCTGATTTTCTCTGACATGGCTCCCTGGGGGTGATTAGCACTCCTGTCCATCTGATGCTCAGGCTCAGGGCTCTGGTGGGAATATTTGGGCCATGGACAGCTTCATTAACTGTTACTATGGAAAACTCAGTCTACAAATGAGTGAGAGGCATGATGGATCTGGAGGGGCAGGGATTGGTAAGGGGAGTCCTGTGGAGCCAGGCAATTAGAGATCAAGTTTCCCCACATGTGCACAGCAGAGGGGCTGAGGCTGAAGGAGACTGGGATTGTGTTTTAGGAACAGCAGGCCTGGGAGTGTGTTGGGGAGATACTCACCATGGGGGCTGTTAAATAGAAGGGGGTTACTTCCCATGGGTGGATACATTGTTCATGGAAGCTTTATCTGTCTTTTAATCCTCACAGAATTATTAAGTCCATTTTTTAACATCATTTCTAGTGATGAAACTGAGGCTCAGGGAGGTTATGTCAAGGACCCAAAGTAACACAGCATATGAAGAGACAAAGGCAGGATTTGAACTCAGGTCCTTAACTTTTGAGCTCTGGTTCTTTCCACCACACCACTGGGCAGAAGTTCTTACTCTTTTTTTTTTTTTTTTATTGATTTCATTTATTTAGGGACACCTGCATGGCTCAATGGGTTAACCATTGCCTTCAGTTCAGGTCATGATCTCAGGGCCCTGGGATGGGGTCCACATTGGCTCCTTGCTCAGGGGTGAGTCGGCTTGCCCTCGTCCCTCTGCCTGCAGATCCACCTGCTTGTGCTCTCTCTTGCACTCTCTGTGTCAATTAAATAAATTCTTTTAAAATAATTTTATTTATTTGAGAGAGAGAAGGAGCAAGAGAGAGAAAGAGACAGCAAGAGAGAGCACAAGCAGAGGAAGGGAAGGGGGAGAGACCAAGAGGGAGATTCAGACTCCCCACTGAGCAGGGAACCTGATGGGGGCCTGGATTCTGAGACCATGACCTGAGCCAAAGGCAGATGCTTAACCAACTGAGGCACGAATCTGCCTTGAGTTCTTTCTCCTTCATGTGTCTGCCTCAGCTGCAGGCCTGGGGTTGGGCATGGGGTGGGGGATGGCAAGTAGGTGCTCTAAAGTGTTTGTTTTGTGAAGGACCAAGTTATCTCTGCAGGTGGCACTCCCACAGTGTGGGTCACAGCCCTAGAGACTCTGGTGGCAGGAGGAGAGATAGAGTAGAGGAGCTCCAGTGTGGGCCACGAAAATGGAAATAGTTTTCCTGAGGGTTTCCCTTCTTACCCCAGGCATTCTAGATCTCTAGGATCTCTGGATCCTTAGAAGAAAGAACTAGAGCGGTGTGTATGTGTGCACAAGTGGTTTGATGAGTGTGTGAGAGTGTGTAGGTCTGGGTGTGCATGCCTGTCTGTTAATGAGTTTGTATGTGTCTTTGTGTTGCATACTCATAAGAGTGTTTGGATGCATGGGTGTGTATGTGTGTATTTTGAGGGCACGTGTCTGTGTTTGTACGAGTGTGAGTGAGTGTGTGTGTGTGTGTGTGTGAGTGTGAGTGTACATGTGTGTGCTGTCCCAGGTGTGAGCATGTGTACGTGTGTGTGTGTATGTTTATGTGTGTTTACGTGCGCTGTCCCAGGGGAGCCTGAAGACCCATAGTGGCATATGTCTTTGAGTTGTGCACATTCCCAGTAGGTTCCAGGCTGTGCTATGGGGTGGGGAGGGAGAGGAAGCCAGGAGAGGAAGGCTGTTAGTGCTGGGGTGTGGGGGATGAGGACCCTGAGCAGTGGGTGTCTCTGCCCTGCCAGCTCACAGTGGGATGGTGTCAGGGTCCTGGGTCAGAGGCTGGGTGGAGACTGGGTCCTGAGGCCTGCTCCCAGGGCTGCACTGCAAGAGCTCAGAGGTCCTGCTCTGACCAGGGAAGGTGATGTAAAGGCGGGGCCAGTGTGGGAGGGAGGCCAGACTGTGGAGTGTTTGGCCTGCATTCCCCAGCTCCACCCCAGGATTCAGGAATGATATAAGCAGACTGCAGTTTCTAACTCTAGGCTCCATCCATTCTGCCCGAAGGCCTGTGAGTTTCCAGAGGTCCCTGTGTGCCCCCTTCTGAGGCTGGCATGATCAAAGTCACACTGAAAACCTCTGTCTCTAGTCAAGACTACCCTGACAGGTCCAAAAACAAGTCCTTGTCTGCTGGAGGTGTCTGGTGAGGCCATGGGTGCATTCTTACTGAAGGTCACAGCAGCTGAGGCTCTCAGACCCCTTGTGCTAGAAAGTTCTGACTGCTTCTAACTCATTCCTTTTGTTGCAATTAGTGCCCAAGCCCAGGCTGTTTGTGAAGTTAGAGTTGCGCACCCCCTCCCCCAAGGACAGAAGTAGTTTCTTTTGGATAGGTAAGTGGGTCAGAGTATAGGTGATGTGGGAAAGAAAGACTGAAGAAAAATCATTAAACTTCCTTACTACCTATAGCCCATTGACAAGTCCTTGAAAAAGGCAGAGTAACATTCTTTCCTCTAGAGACTCAACTGACTGCATGTTAATACATTGCTAAGGGCAAAAAGCAATCCTAGCCTGAGCTCTCCTCCACCCTAACCCCCCCCCCCCCCCCAAGTCCCGTAAGTCTACTTTATTGTATAAAAATTCCCTTGGAAACTTCCTTTATCTCTACCCCCCAAGACACATGTTAGCAGTCCTCCCCCAAGCACATGGTCTATCGATATATATCTGAAGAGTCTCATGACTAAGATTTTTTTAGATGGTAATAAATGACCTTTCCCCAACAACAGCTAGCCCCTCAAGGTCCTGGAAACCTTCCTTCCAGAATTCCTTAGGCTATTCCTAATCCCCTCCCAACTTGAAAGTATATAATGGGCCACTCCTCATGATCCCACTGGAGATCTTTCTGTACACCGGGATTGGCCCCATGCTCTAATAACAATCACCATTTTGCACCAAAGATAATTCTCAATAATTCTTCTTGGCCATCAGCTTCAAACCCTAATGTCTTCCCTACATTGCAGGGACACTGAGAGGATGTGGGGTAAAGCCTGGTGGGTCACAGATGGTCAGACCTTTCCCGGGCAGGAGGGCAGTGATCAGCAGGGCAGATTCGGAGAAGAGAGCTCGACCACCCATTTTCCCTGTTTCCCCTGTCGCCCCAGACAGTGCCTGGGAACTGGAAACAGGCGCTGTGGTAGGAGGGAATAGACGAGAAAGGGAAAAGGACTTTCCTGTCTGCAGCTGGGAGGAGACTCTGGAAACACAGGGCAAAGAGCAGATGATGAATGACTAGAAGTTATTCCAGCAGCTCAGGAAGTTGGAGGAGAGGGTCAGGGTGCCCCCCTACAGAGTATGCTTTCTTAGAGGAGCCGAGGTCAGCACCAATGGGAAGACCCTGGAATCAAGAACACGTGGGCTTCAGCTCTGGCTCTAGTTCTCAGCTGGGCCCCTGTGAGGCATCACCTCTGAGAGCTCGAATGTCACCTGCTATCCAACCAATTAAGAGAAAGCCAGGTGGCCCTTCTGTGCCAGCATCCCCAGGGCCGGGGACCAGAAAAGGGAAGGGTGCTAGAACAGGGGATGGCATTTCAGGGCCCGAACAGAATAAGGGATGCCAGTGGGAAGTGCAGTGGAAGGGGATTCCTACATTCAGAAATTCCTGGGATCTTGTGGCCCCGAGCCCTTCACAGGTCACTGCTGAGAAGCTTCCCTCAAGTCCTCAGGACCTTGTCCCTTGCCCCCTGGTGGAAATTGCATTTATCAGGAAAAGAGATCTTTGGCCTCTCAAGTCCATCTTTCCCTCATCTCCTCTGGTTTCTGGAGGCATCAGCATCTCCTGAAGGCTGGGAACGTCTTCCTGACATTTCACCCTCTTTTTTTTTTTTTTTTAAGATTTTATTTATTTATTTGACAGATAGCTCACAAGCAGGCAGAGGGGCAGGCAGAGAGAGGAAGGGAAGCAGGCTCGCTGCTGAGCAGAGAGCCCGACATGAGGCTCGATCCCAGGACCCTGGGATCATGACCTGAGCCGAAGGCAGAGGCTTTAACACACTGAGCCACCCAGGCCCCCCCATTTCACTCTCTTTGCCATTGCCTGAAGTGTTAAGTTGTGATTTGGGGGATGTGCAGTGGAGATGAAGGGTTGAGATGAAGATATTGAGCCAAGAGCAATTTCTTTTCCCGTGGGGCTCCATCTACAACCTCAACTTCCAGGGTCATTGAGATTTTTTGAAGGAAAGACAGCAGGGCTACTAAAACTCCTGGAGAGAATGGGTCTGGAGCAGACCAGGCATTATGAGTCTAGGCTTCTGTGAACTTGCTCCTGAGCTCAGTCCATCAACCTCAGAGGAGATGGATTGGCAGGAGCCTGGGGGGAGGAGACAGGGACACTGGAGGGAGATGGCCTGTGTGACAGGTGCTGGCAGGACTTCTTATCTCCAGCTCTGGAGTCCCCTCCCCCATCCAGGCTGCCCTTGGCCCCTCCTTCTAATGCTCAGTGCTCATTAGTGACCACCGATGCCCGGGGAACCAAGCTGTATTGGATGGGCAAGGAGGGGGGAGAGGGTGAGGGATGGACAAAGGTAATGAGGGAGGAGGAGGGGTTCAGATGACTGGGATTTCAACAGGAGTCCCTTCATCACTGAGGTGTTGGGTAGGCTTGGCAGGGGACACTGTCCTGGGGGCAGATACTGAAGGGCTGAGGGTGAGTCATTGGGGGTGGGAAGGAATATTGAAAGGGATTGAGTTCCACTGATTTAAGGGCTTATTTGGGGACACCTGGTGAAATAGGAGCCAGTGACTTTATGGAGAAATTCCTGTGTGCAAGGAAGGGTTACAGGTGCCGTGAGAGGGTATGGGAGGGACGCACATACTTTCTGTTCCCCTTCCTCTACTTGCAACCTGTCACAGCTCCTCCCTGGCCTGGGTGTCCCACATGTGCCTGCCTGAGGGGTGCAAGGACTGTCTGGGCCCTTCTCCTGTGGGATGCAGAGGCAGAGCTCCCAGACTCTCTGTGGTGCACACAGCCTCCCTCACCCCTCAGCAAGCACCTCCAGTGAGCCTAACTCTGTCCTCACCCTCTCAGAGTGCCCAAGACACAGGATGGCTGACTGAAGGGACCTGGAGTGCCCTCGCAGAATTTCCCGTGGCTCCCAGTGGATGCACTGGGGGCAGGTCAGGGCCAAGCCTCAGGGCCTGACCAGGTAGCAGAGCAGGCAGGGAGGAGACCTGTATCCGGAGTCCTGGAGAATGTTCTGTGAGGAGCAGAGTGCTGCAGTCATCTGTCAGCCATTTACATTTAACACAGAGGACTGCCAGGCATGTCCCCTCCATGCCCTTATATGCCAGCCCACCCTGGATCCATGGGTGGTTAGGGATTGAGGCAGGGAAAGGGAAATCTGGACACGGTGATAGGGAAAGAAAGGCCTAGTAAATTCGTGCCAAGACCAAAGATGAGAAAAACAAGATAGAGTTGGTCCATGGACCTGGAGAGTCTAATAGACCCAGACACAGTCAACAGAGACAGACAATGGTCAGTCGAACAGAGAGGGAGACAGAGACAGAGCCAGGGGAGAGGAAATAGAGGAGCCTCCAGATAGCAGAGCTAAGGATCCACGACAGACACAGAGAGACACCCAGAGGCCAGAGATAGTAGAGACAGACTCAGAGACATGAGATGGACCCAGGCTCAGGGGTGGAAAGCCATGGATCCAGAGCCCAGAGACAGATCCATGGAGACAGGGCCAAGATGAGGACAGAGCCAGAGAAATGTGCATAGAGAGGCTCCTGTGTGTGTGTGTGTGTGTGTGTGTGTGTGTGTGTGTGTGTCTGTGAGGAACCCAGCAGTTCAGAGCTCTAATCACATCCAGAGTCCTCTGGTGCTGAAGGGACCCCGCATTCCTGCATCTCCAGCCCTGCTCTGAGCAGTAGGAGAGAGGGGGAACAGAAACCAGATGCAGGTTAGAGACAGACTGAGCTGGGAAAGAAATGGCAGAGTCCAGACTGAGCTCAGAGAGAGAAAACTGAGAGTGAGGAAGGGAGCAGAGAAAAAGACAGAGGACACAAAAGGACAGAGGTGGAGAAGGACATGACTGGAGGCAGGGGTGCAGGAGAGAAAGGGGGAGGGAGGGCACCACTCACTATACTAGGGAGAGGGGTAGGGGGAGACAGGGCTGTGGAGAAGCAGCTTAGGGGAAGGGCGGAGTCAGGGCTGTGGAGAAGCATATCAGGAGCAGAAGGGAGACAAGCAGGGCTCCTGTGCGTGGTTCTAAGGGTGACCTTGTCCCTCTCTCCCGGCTTCAGTACAGTGAGCCTATCCCCCTGCCTGCCACCTTCTTCCCAGTGGTGGTGACAGTGTCCCTTGCAGGAGGCTGGCTCATGCTGGCTTCCTCTGTGGGGATCCCCTCCCAGCCTGCAGGGCTGCCCTGAGACTCTTCACCAGGGGCACACAGGTGTCCTTTAGGGTGGGCCCTGTGATCTCCCAGGCTGGAGAAAGTGGTGAGGACCCCGTTGGGAAGCACTATTTCCAGAGAAAACCAGGTAGATGTGGGAAGACAGAGTGGAGATCATGCCTACACCTGCATAGTTCTGAAGGTCATTGTGAAGGTGACACTTGCAGCCTGCGACAGAGGGGGACTTTCCTGGGGGCTGCGGCAGCCCTGGTGTCATTTTTCTGTGTGTTTGTTACAACCAGGTAGCAGAGTTCCCAGGAACATCCCCAGCCTGGTGCTGGTGGGGGAGGGCTGGCATTTGCCTAAAATACTGGGTCCAGGGGTCCTGCCCTTGGGGAGCTCACAGTCCCCTCCCTGCCCACTCATATGCAGAGTAACCAGGTGACACTTACCCAGCACACACCTACAGGTACCTAGGACAAGGGCAATTTCAGAATCAGAGCCAGTGAGTGCATCAGGAAAGGCTGCCTGGAGGAGGGGAGTCAGGAGGAGGTGTAGAAGGAGAAACCCAGCAGGGCAGGGATGGAGGACAAGATGAGGAGAAATTCTCTGTGTTGTTTCAGAAGCAGGATGAGCTAACCCTATGCCATGCAGGAGACAGCTGAGCTGGTCGGTAATCAGCAGCTGGACTGGGGCACCAGCATGAAGGGGAGAGGAGGGAGGCAGATGCTCACAGCCAGGCTGGGGATCTGAAGTTGCTGGGATTGGAAATGAGGCCACTGGAGGGAGCCCTGAGATGTGTTAGGCAGTGATGTGTGTGTGCACAGTCTTCTGGGGAAGTGTATGCCCGAGTGAACAGGTCTCCTGTGTGTGTGTGTGTGTGTGTGTGTGTGTGTGTGTGTTGAGGCCAGTGAGCTGCACACACAGGGGGCTTTGGGCCCCAGGCTGTTGTGTGCCCATCTGTGTGGGTAATGGCATGTTGGTCTGTCTGAGTGCCTGTGTGCAGTTGTGTCTGATGCATGAGTAGTGTCTCGGCTGCTTTTGTGTATTTTATTTGGTTGCATGGGGTGGAAGACAGCATGTGTGTGTGTGTGTGTGTGTGCACACATTTGCCCATGTTGAGAGGTGGGACCCGCCCAAGCACCCCCTGCTGACTCTCTCCCTGCTCTGGCTCCCTCTGCCCCTGCTGAGGTCCTAACAAGGAGGCAAACAACAAAATGACAAACTGCTCTACGCACAGAGAATAGAATCAGTGTAAACCCTGTGCAGACGCCCACAGAGGAAGCCTGAATGAGGAGGCTGAGGGCCAGTGGTCTGTGGAGTCCTGCAGACACAGGCTGCTCTGAAGAGCAGGTGCCCTCACAGGCACTAACAGGCACAGGACACACACTCCCTGGCTCATGACCTTCCTCTCCCCTCCCCTCCTCTCATCCCTATGGCCCTGCCTTCCATGGCCTCCACATGCCTGCCAGGGTGTGTGGTGATAGGGCTGGGGACTCAGAATTGCTCCTTTTACTGAGTAGAATGTGTGTGTGTGTGCGTGTGTGCGTGTGTGTGTGCGTGCGCACGTGTGCATGAGCTTGTCTGTTGTGTGTGTGTGCTCCCTACCTTCACTCCTTCCCCAGCCCTGCCACCCCACTCCCCTTTGGGCCAGACTCCAGCTCCCCCTCTCGGTGCACCCTGCCTCTGACCCTGGGCTCCTCCATTGGCCTCAGGCCCACATCTCCTCCACAGGCTCCCTCCCTCCCTCCTGTTTCCATCCTTTCCCCTGGCCTTTATCTTTCCTCCCCATGCCCCTGCTATCTCTGCCTCCCTGGCACCCGACACTCTGCACCAGGCCTGGTTCTTCCACATCGTTGCCCTTCTGCTCTGCCCACACCCGCCTTGGCCTCCCCCTGCAGATCCTCCTTCTACTCTCCCAGGCTCTGTCTTTGACTGCTGCCCCCTCTCAGCCTCCTCCCTGCCCTCTGTGTGCTTCTGCCCAGGTTCTCTCTTTCAATGGCATTTCTCAAGCTGGGTTACAGGTGTGCTCCCAGGGCTTTGCGCTCACCCCAGAGATGCCCTCAGAGATACAGTGTGCCCTGTTTCCCCCCCCCCCCTCCCCATCCTGAAGCTGCAGGCAAGGCCTTCTGGTTCCCGGGCTCTGCCAGGACTTCCCTGGTGGGGGGCTGGGGAAATAGGAGGTCTGGGCTCCTTGGATCCCAGCCCTGTTCCTCCCCCTGTAGCCTCCTCGCCTGGACCCACTCACCTGTACCAGGTGGGGAATGACTGTCAGGGCTGAGAGAAATCCTTCACCAGGCTGCAGTGGGCATCAGCACTATGGTGGGAAGGCCACAGCCTCGGCACCCAGTGTGCGCCAGTGTCTATGAGCTCTTCGTGTCTGCCCTTCCTCACTCCGCTCCCCTGGCCCTTAGCTGGGAGGAAAATAAGTGTTTCAAAGAGAGAAGAAGCATAGTAATAGACTGTAGGAGCCCAAACCAGCTGAATACCAATAATTCTATATGTTTGTATAAGGTTCTAAACTCTAAACCCAGTAAACTCCGTCCACTTCCAGGAAGGTCCTATACCGACTGGATCCTCCTGTTTACCCTAATGCCTTAAAATTCTGTCTCTCATCCCTCCTCCGGAACTAGTGGCTCCTTATTTGTCTAGAGCCTGAACCCAAACATCCCCACCTTCTCAAGGTTGTATCCTTCTCTTCCCTGCTTCTCTCTTCTCCAATCTCACCCCTTCCCCACTTTGGGTAGAATCTTTGATTCTCTTCCTTCCTGGTAAGAAACAAAAACAGTAAGGTGTGGGGGGAGCTGCAGACAGTAGTGGGAGGGGTGAGGAAGGAGGGGAGCAAGGAGCATCCTGGAGAAGGCTCACAGACCTGGAAGGGCAGGACAGGGGTACAGAGAGGAGAGGGGTGAAGGCAGTGGCTGCTCCTGTCCTCTGTCACCCCTGCCCACTGTCCAGGGGGCTTCAGCACAACTGGGAGGACAGGTGTGTGGGGTCAGGTCTGCCTGGCCCCTGTCACCACTGCTGTCCTAGGACAGAGCTCAGGGGTATTTGCTGCACAGCTCACAGAGAGCGTGATGTCCACACCTGCGTGTGGTCGGAAACAGAAGCCGAGCTTCGCATCTTGCCACACATGTGACACTGCACCTTCTCCCCGTGTGATACCATGTGTCCTGCAGTAGGTCCTTCATAGCAAAAGCTGTCACACATGTGACATGTGAAGTCCATCTGTGGAGTTCACTGTGGAGCGTGACTGCTGAAGGGATCCTGTGGGGGAAGCTCTGGCCATAGTGGGAGCGGCTGTAGGACTTGTGCACTGCAGTTCCTGTCCTGTGCACACGCGGTAGCTCATGGGGTCCTCGTGCTTGTGGTGCCGCGGGCACACCAGGCACGGGCAGGGCTCCTAGACACAGCTCCACAGCTCCCATGGATTCAGATGGAAGACACCGAGGAATGCCTTGTTGCACCTCTCACAGGTGTGCTACCCCACGTGTGCCCTCCTGAGATGTCCCTGTCACCTCCCACCCGCCACCTGTGGCCCCTGCGCCTCTGTGGCCTCTCCGCAGCCCACAACCCCATACACCCCTCCCCCAATGGCTCCACTCAGCTGAGGACATTCAGGAGGCATCTCCATAGCATGCAGGGGAGCCGGCCAGCTTTGCTCCTGTGTAGATGGTCTCTGCCTCCTGAATTTGTAGCTGTTCTGGAACTCCTTGATGCACAGGGCACACGTGTAAGGCCCCTTGGTCTTCGTCTTCTTCTCCCAGACGGATGAGACCCGGTCATGGCCACCATTGAGGTTGTGGCTACTAAGGCAGCCGTGGTGGCTGCAGGGATGGTGGTGGCAGAGATGGACGCGACCTATACAGTGGGTGACACCACCAGTGGGGGCGGCAGAGGGCACTTCAGAGCTGCTGTGTCCACTGTTCGTGTGGCTGGGTGGGGCACAGCAGCAAGGGCAGCAGAGGTGGCAGTGGACTCTTGGGGGACGACTGGAAGAGGGAGCAAGTGCATCTGGATGGGCAGTGTCTGGGGGCTGGGGCACGGCTAGGGGTGCTGGCACCAGAAGAAATGGACACTGAGGGTAGCCATGGGAAGCAAAGAAGGGGAATGGAGCTCAGGTCCACCTTGCACGGGGTCTGGGCCTGACCTAGAAGTGGTGAGAAGTTCAGGAGGCTGCCCTTTCCACCGGCAAGTAGGGTGGGCAGTAGCATGCAAGGGAACAGAGGGAACATAGCCTCGTCCACGATGGGGCGTCTGGAGACAACAGGGACTAGAGGCATGAGGCCTGCAGTGGCCAGACTCGAGGTACCACCCCTGAACTGCTGGGCTGGGCCATACCTAATGCAAGGCCCCAGGACCTCAGGCTGCCAGCCCACAGCAGCTGGCCAGAGATAGACAGGGAAAGAAGGGCCTGGGCCAGTTCTCTTCATTACCTGGTGACTGGAGTCCCTGGGATTCCTCCTAGTCTCCCACCTCTACCCAGCAGGCAGCGAATAGCACAGGGAAAAAGGGGAAGAGATTGCTCTGGGGACCAGATAGACAGACCCTCCCCTGCACCTGCCCTTCTTGCCCTCAAGCAGGTGACCATCTGGGGAAATCCCAGCTGAGGCAGGGAAAGACAACCTAGGTCTGTTGCAACAGACACAGATCAAACACCCAGATGCCCTTTCCCTACTGTTCTGTCATGACAGCCACCCTTCCAGTCCTGCCTGCCCACTTTGCCTCAAAAAATTCTGGCTCTGTAGTCTTGGTTGGCCCACTCCTCCCCTACCCAGCACAGCACCTGGAATACAGGAGGTGCTCAGTTAGTGCCCTTGGCCCTCCTGTAGATGTGTCAGTATGATTTGTAGGAGGTTCTTATGAAATCTGTAGCAATTCTTTCTCCTCCAAGTTCAGTGCTCTTAGTATAGTTAGTATAGACTCTGTCTCTTTAGGGACATGCTGTTACCCTCCTCTCCCCTCCCTCCACCTCCATCCCAAGTCTTTCAGGCACATAATTGACAGTTTAGAGGCATGTCAGCAGTATCAAGGAGAGGCAGTGGTTTCCCTTTTCCCTGAGACCCATGGCTTGTGGGCCCTTCACTTGTGCATTCAGCCCTGGGTGTCTAAGTAGGCCCCATCCCCACCATCCATCTCTGAGAAATCCTGCCTCTGTCTGAAGATTAATGTTCGGGGAGGAGGAAGCACCTTCCTTTGGTCACTGTTTCAGGGTCTTGGAGTCCCTTCATTATGACTGTCTAGAGCAGGAAGCTCTGCAGGCAGGGACCATGTCTTTATTTCCTCCAGCACAAGGCTCGATGCTCATTCAGTCAGAATATGCTGTGAACGCTGAGTGACTGTCTCGGGAAATCCTTCGGGGGAAAGCTTGAGCCAGTATTTAGTAATACTAAAGTATTACTCCTGGAGTAAATGTGGCTGAGGCAAGGATGGGTGGCGATGGTGGAGGAACCAGTAGGAGATTCTGGGAGAAGCACCTGGGTTGGGGGAGGTGCTTCTATCCTTGATTACAGGACTGCTGCGTTGGCTCTGTAACTGGATCTGGGATTTGCCTCTAATCACCACAGGCCAGGCTACTCCAGGCTTCCCACACCCCCGCCCCCTCTTGCCAACCAGGACCTCTTCTATACCCAGACCCGGGAAAGTTTGTTTACTTCTAAATTCACATCTACTGCCAACATAGTCCCCAGCAAAGTCTCATTTAAACCCTCAGTCACCTCCTCACCCATTTAGGTCCTCACTAGTCTTCCATTGCCCACCTTTAGCCTTTATCCAGGATTCCAGCTAAACCACCTTCTTCCTACTTACACATCCTTCCCAGGCCCCTTCTGCCCTTTGGCCCCAGCTCCCTGAGGCCCAGCCTCCTCAGTGCTCACACTCTTGAGGCCCCTCCTCTGTGACGGCCCCGCCTCTCTAGAGCCTCAACTCCTCTAGGGCACCCTGTGAGCTCCACTCCTAGTCTTGACTCTTCTTGGCCAAGCTTCTTCTTCTTCCTGGGTTTGGCTTGCACTTTCTTCCCAAGCGTTTCTCCTCTGAGGCAGAAGAAGCCCAGGGGTAAGTGATTTCTCCTGCTTATAGAGTTGGCAGGAAAGTTGAGACAGAGCCAGGGAAGAAGAAGTCTGGGCTTGGAGTGCCTCTGGCTGTCTAGCCCTGTGGGGTTTGAGTAGAGGGTATTTCATGGCACCTGAATTAGACTTTGGTTTGGTGGGGGGTGGGGATAGATCAGTACCTTATGAGTTTGGGAAGGGTAGGCAGGTTTACTGGGGTCAGAGTGATACACAGGCCTACACTCTGTTCTCTTCCAGCCCAGAAAGGTTCTCAGCTCTGATGAGAAAATGTGAGTTAAGGGAAGTTATTCCTTGGTGTTTCTCCTCCAGTGTTCTTCCCACCTCTTTGCCCTGGCCTATTCCCAGTCTTTCCTTTCTGACCTGGTGCAGAGCTTGCTTTCTTCATCTTTGTCTCTCCCACAGGGCCCAGCACATAGTAAGCATATACATGTTTTCTTAATGAATGGAAAATTTTCCATCTGGCTCTGCTGCCTCCTTCACGTTTCACCTCATTTCTCACTGGAGAGTTTGAAAGTCTCTGTGTCCTATCTTCTGGGAGAGGACATCGGTATGCACTTTGCAGAATAGCAGGTCCAGTGTGATAAGGGGGTCCCCCATCACCAGAGAGGATTTGAGGGTCTTCTTCCTCCAGGCTCAAGGAGCTAGGTATCTATTTTTACAGCTGCTCAAGGTATCTCCCTGCCTTTCTTATCTAATTTTAAATGTTATGGTGGGGGATTGATTATGAGCCAGGTCAGTCTAGAGGCGGAAAGATTTCCCAGGTTCCCTGGGGTGTGGCTGCCTCGTGGTCTTTAAAAACTGGGTCACCAAGAGGCAGTTTGCTGTTATCACAAAACATATTTGCAACTCTTTCATTTCAAAGGCCTTTGGAGTATTAAACTCTTCTCTACCCTCCCCGCCTCCCTACTGCCCTGTATGCTGTGGGCAGCACCCCAACACCAGAAGCCCAGACAACACTTATCCATGCGTGACACCTGTTTTCTTGGTTATATGTGGTGAATGTTGATTTCTCTTACCCTCTAGTAGTTCTTGGGCTACTTCTCTCCATTATCAATTGATATATGTTATATGCTTCCAGAAGGCAGATTCATTTCAACCTTAATTAAAGCAAAATCATGTGGAAAGACCAATTTCTTCAGCAAGTATATTCCAAATTGATCAGTAGGATTTTTGGATGATATTCACTTGGTTTATCCTTGTCCCTTTTTTCTTTAATTATCACAGAATTCACAAAGCAGAGTGGGGATGAGAAAGAACTAAGAATAGGTATAAAGAGTTTCCCTTAAAAAGTGGTGGCAGAAAAAAAAAAGTGGTGGCAGAAGCTGGTTGTTGTAGATTATGTTGCCTGAGCTGGTGTGAGTCAGGTGGTTCTTGGTGGAGAAGTCATCTGGATCTCTATTTAGAGAAGAGCTCAGGACTTTGAGCCAGGATACAACTTTCATATGAATCCGATGATCTGGTATCTTTCCAACAACAAACCAAAACAAAACCAATTAACTTTCCAAAGGAGCAAGTGGTGAAACAACTACCTACGGTTTTGAAAGGACAAAGCACAGTTGATGAGAGAGGACAGAGACAGCCAAATCCTCACATGGGAGGACAGAAGGACACATTAAAGGTATGAAGGAAGATAACCAGAGAGACAGTTGGCCTTTTCTAAGCCATGTTGTATGCAGTGTATTACTGAGAGTGTCTATTGGGAGAAGGTACATGGAAGAAGGCGCCATGGGCTCTGACCATTCACAACTGCTAGTCTAACAGTAGAGACAGAGTATAGTGATGGATGGAAACACTGGGTGAATTTCTAGATTCTGTGCTTACAAGGAAAGGAAAAATTTGAGGGAGGAAAGCAAAGGAGTTTATCGAGGCTTCTTAGAAAAAATGACTTGAGGTCAGTGCTCATTGTAGACAAAGGCCTTCCTATATTACAATTGTAGTTAGGAAATGAAGTGGGTAGGCAGATGGGTTTCCTTCTACTGGTTTCTCTTGAGGACTTTTATTAGAAATTCTCTGTTGACAACATCCAGGGTAGAGAAAAGTGTGTAGAGACTTATGGGGAAGTAGAGAAGAAATTGATTTTCACTGTTGACATCAATGTCAATCCCTTAATTTCATACCCTTCCTGGCTAAAAGGCTAGTCTCTTCCTGATTCCTTTTTAGAAAATCTAATTCTCTTTCTTCCTGGTAGCCCATCTATTTTCTGAAGAACTGCAGAAACATTTGTCAAGTAGTTCACTTTGTTTTGGCATGATAGAAATGTTAAAAATTTCCAACACCTGGGTGGCTCAGACATTAAGCATTAGCCTTCGGCTCAGGTCATGATCCCAGGGTCCCGGGATCGAGCCCTGCTTCTGGCTCCCTGCTTGGCAGAAAGCCTGCTTCTCCCTCTCCCACTACCCCTCTTGTGTTCCCTCTCTCACTATGTATCTCTCTGTTAAATAAATAAATAAAATCTTGGGGAAAAAAAAAGAATTTCCAACACTGGATTCTAACTGAAATTAAACCTGTATGTGCCAAATCATGAATGAGGAACATTGCATTCTTCAGTTATTCCAAAGGGACTAAGAAAAGGTACATGTTCACAACCATCCCAGAATGATACTAAGTAATTTGGAGTATATACAGCCTCTAGAAAAGCCCTGGCTATCTGATCATTTACCCAAATATGGTACAAGGACACTATATTATGCCTACATGTAGAATGGACTCCATAGGTTATAGGAAGGAAGCACATATGTTTTGGTCTACATCTGCATAGATTTGGGGCTACATTTGGGTGGATGGATTTGGTCAACATACAGTTGGTCTGCTGTGTTATTCTGCATCAGGATGGGTTTCACTGACTTGGAATTCAATCTCTACCTGACTGGGAGGGGATTTGAGAGGTGTAATACTGGGGGTGGTAGGGTAGGTGGCTGAGTTGGAGGAGGTAGCTGTGTTTCCGCTGGGTCTAATAAGCAGATAGTTTGAGGGGTTCCGTGTTTCCAAGTTCAAGTCTTAGTTGCATGCAATAATATTTATTTGCAGAACTAGGGTTTCTAGTCTCTTTGAAAGAACATGAAGCAAGTTGTATCCCAAGGAGTTTTTATTTTAGAAAGGGAGACGAAAGCTTCTTCAAAGTATCATGCAAACAGAATATAATACAAAGTAAGATCACAGGTGGGAGGATACCTGGAAAGTGATCCATTTGGTGAGGTTGTTCTCAGAAAACTCCTGGGAGATAAGTTTGGATATTTATTTCCTTTAGACTGAGCTGAATTTTGTTACTTCAACTTTCTTTCTGACTTTTCAGGGAAGCCTTACTTCTCATTCCTCAGGGGAGAGTTTATATTTTATTACTACTTCAATGGTTTCTCTCTCTTTTTCTTTCCTGCATAGACCAAGACTGAGATGATGAGGATGATGATGACGATGATGATGATGATGATGATGATGATGAATTAGTATTATATCTTGGTATATAGATCTGTAGCAAATATTTAACCGGATCTGTCTGGTTGGGCAATTAGATTTACTGGTTCAGATGTGGTGGCATTTGCTTTGTGTTTCTGGTGGGGACATGGAAGGAAGGCCTGAAAGGGGCTCTGTTTATTGGATCATGGCCCAACCTGAAGATATAGCTTGAACAGGTGTCTTCCTGGGAAGTAGTTACTCACAATGCCATGATGGGGTAATTCCTCCTCTTCCATGCCGCCTTCTCGAGTTGACCCATGGTGTACAGAAGATACTCTCTAGTTTCTCCAATAGTAGAAAATCTGATTCTTAGTACTCTTACCTTCCATTACCAAGGAAGCCATCTGGGATCTTGACATACTCTTACCATGACTGTTCATTTCTTATTGAGGAATACCTTTCTTGGTCATAGCTGATATATCTTTTACTTATTTTGGCAGGTGGGGAGGTTCATGAAATGCCCTTAATTGTAAGTTCCCAGAGAGAGATATTCTTTGTTTTCCACTATTCTCTTTCACTGTGTGTAACTGAACATATGATGGGGGTAATGGTGGTAGAGTTGATAATTTAGGGTGAATAAAAATGTTGCTTTTCCTCTAAGTCTTTTGAACAAAGGATTAGTGTGGTACCTAAATTTTCTCATGTGGAATTTGCCTTTGTATTCCTTTATACTTAGTTGAAATCTTATTTCTTTAATGGCTGTATTTATTTATTTGAGAGAGAGAGAGAGAGCACATGCCAGTGCATGAGTGGGGGAAGAAGCAGAGGGAGAAACAGACTGCCTGCCTAGGAGGGAGCCCCAATGGGAGCCTGATCCCAGGATCTCAACCTGAGCCAAAGGCTGATACTTAACTGATGGAGCCACCCAGGAGCCCCAAAATCTTATCTCTAATAGACTAAATCCAGTCTTTCTCACTTAGAAACTTTTTTGGCTTCTACTTGAGGGACCAAGTATGTGATTAGGTACCACACTAATCCTTTGTTCAAAAGACTTAGAGGAAAAACAACATTTTTATTCACCCTAAATTATCAACTCTACCACCATTACCCTCACTTTAGCTCCAACCCAAAGTACAGAGAACCCATCTGTGTGGTTATTTATAAACAGTGCAGGCAAAAGGTAGCAAATCCAGAAATACCTTTTCTCTGGGAGCTTACACTGTAAGTATACTTCCCTATCCTCCTGACAAGTGAAATCCTATTCTACACCCATTCAATCCTTTGAATATTGTCCTACTCTCCCTTCTGCAGACGAGATTTACTTGTAGTTATTGCAGCTTGAGTATCATGTCACGTTACCTAACGTCAGAGCATTAGGTGACTTGTTTTCCAAACAAGTAAAGCAGTGGGAGTAATAAAACTCTGTGTCATCTGTCTGTTCAGTTGTCACACATTGAGGGGAAGACACTGCGGTGAATCATAAATGTCACAGATAACACCCTTTGTCTAGGCTGCCTTGGGTTACTTTCCTTCTACTTTTGCTTTGTTATGGTGAAAGAGACTTGGACCTCAGTTCTTGTGTCAGATCTCTGACATCCAAATTGGTCTGTGGAGCTTGGGGTCCTTCCTTGGCTGTGGCCAGTTAACTGTTCATCTGGGAAGGGAAAGGCAAGCTAGAAGCATCCTCAGGCAGAAGCTCCGCTCTTGGGCTCCACTTCACCACCTACTACTCCTAACCTTCTCTCTAACGGTATGTTCTCCCCATGCAAAAGTCTAAGCCAGTGACTTATGACATTGGACATTGAAGAGGGGAGTGCAGAGGGCAAGGAGAGCATACTGGAGAGATCAGATATCTATCTATAGGTGTGGCCAGAGAAACTGGGAAGGAAGGAGGATCTTGCTGAACAGGGTTTGGAAAGAGGCTGTTCTAGGCAGAGGGATGGTCTGTGTGAGAGCTGATGATAATGCCAGCAAGATGTACATGTGTGGTGAAATATTTGTCCTGTTTAAGTAGGAGCCACAGAAATGGTTAATACTAGGAATAATTGGTAGAACAACAATGAGAAGAAAGACTTAGAAAAATAATCTTAGAAGTTTTGACTTAATGGAGAGTAGGAAACTCTGGGTCTAGGGGTGTGTGTGTGTGTGTGTGTGTATGCATGAGTCTTTTTAAGACTTGAGGAAAAGTGTCATTTTCCAGAAGGAGGATAGAGAGCACTCACACTTCAGTTATCTGAAGCAATGCAGTTGTCAGGAAGAATGTGATTGAGGGCTTTATCCTATTTCAAGGGCAGCACTCTCTGACAGCTGTTGGGTGAATCTGAGCGAGAGCTGAGAGGTTCTCATTGCTTAGAGTTACCAATATTATGGACCAGGAAGGTGGACAGGGAGTATGGCAGGAAGCTGGTCCTGGATATGCAGTATTTGCAAACTGTAGGAACCTACTAGATAGAGGTCTCATGTGGATAATGTGCTAAATGTCTAAGTGATTTCATGTTACCTGAATTGAATTGAGGTCTAGGTTGGTGATTCCCAACAAATGAGTTCAATTGTAGTTTCCGAGATTTATTCTAAATTTTTATGCAATTTACCTGAATAAAGTCAGGCTCCAAAGGCTGCTTTGTCAATCCTGTTTCTGAACATATGTGGCATTTTTTTCCTTTTGAAACTAAAACAGAAAGGCAATCCGTTACTTTCTCTGTTGATCTTCCCACAATAATAGCATATTCAAAATATCTATTTTTCCTTATCTTGTGGCCATACTCCTTAGTAACTTTAACAAAAGAGAAAGAGTTCTGTACTGATGCCTAATGTCCATTGGTCTTTGTGCTTATTTCCGTGGATAATTAATAAATACTAACAATGCTCTAAGTGCTGTGAGCTCAGAGCTGGTCACAGACATGGGTCATAATGGGAAACACAAATGCCCATTTTTTAATAGTCTAATAGGTCAGGTTTCTGGTTGTCAACAACAACCAAGCCAGAAATATCAATCTGATATAGCTAAAATATTCTTTCCAGCATCACTCTGTCATCTTAGCTATGGAAAGACATTAACCATGTTTTGAAGCAACTGATGAGCTGATATTTTTCTGGTTCTGGCTCTTCTGGGTTAAGGATAAAGAGGACAATGCCATTTTGGCAAACGTTCAACCTGTGAGGAAGTGATGTTGGCTGTGAAAAGTAAGGAGAAGATTAGTCAAAGCAGAAGGATCTGCATGAGTGCAAAGGCTCATTTTCAGGAATTGAAATGTGGCCAGTGAAAATGGTGTTGAGGGGACCATGTGGCCTGTGGAGGTAAGGATGGGAGAGAGATCAAGAGCAGCCCTCTAGTGTGTAAGGAAAGCATGAAAACTGTAATGGTGGAGAAGCACAAAGGAAAGTCAAAGGATTTTTAAGCTGGAGAGTGACATACTTTCATCTATGTTTTGAAATATTTCCTCCAGCTTTTTTTAAAAAGATTTTATTTATTCATTTGAGAGAGAGAGAGAGAGAGCAAGAGACAGAGCATGAAGATGTGGAGAAAATGGGACGCTTGTGCATGGTTGGAGGGAATGTAAAATGTTGTAGCTGTTGTGGAGATTTCTCTAAAAATTGTGATTTCTCAAAAAAATGCATATACAGTTACCATATGATCCAGCGATCCCACTTCTGGGTATACAGCCCAATGAGTGGAAGGCAGAGGCAGAAAAAGATATTTGTATACCTGTATTCGTAACAGCATTATTCCCAACACCCAAAAAGTGAAACAAGCCCTACCAAATCCATTTCTTGATTTGCCACTTTAGTTTAGTGGGTGGATTGTTACAGGATTTGGCAGGAGTTTTTCTTGGAGACTTGGGATGGAAACTGGTTTCTGAGTTTGGAAGGAGCTTAGAGACTGAGAGAAACACAGGGAGGAGGAGGGAGGGAAGGGGAAGCTGGGGGCATTATGGAATTCCTGCAAGCTGGCTTCCTATTCTCTGACCCCTGTCTGCATTTCTTTAAATATGCCCCCCGAGAAAGCACCTCTTTTGTGAGAGAGCATGTTCTAGTCTCTCTTTTTGCCCTTTATCTCTTTAAAACAAACAAACAAACAAAAACAAAAAACAAAAACAAAAACTTCTAGGAATCTCAAGATACAGTAGTTAATCAATACATATCTATATTCCTTTTCTCTGTCCTAAAAGCCTCTTTTGGTTGCTTGTCACAATCATGAACCGATCCTTGTCCTAAGTAGTGCAGGTTGGGGGTAGAAGTATGGAAATCAGAAGGAGGAGGTATATGGATCCTGACCCTGCCCTCTGGAAGCTTTTAGACTGTAAAGGAATTTAAGTGACACACCTAGGACACTAGCTGATAGGATGGAAAAATGTTTCAACTGATCATCAGGTCAGGCTGTAAGGGCTGGTGAGAAGGGGAGGAAGGTTGGAGATGGGGATCAGTCAGGATGGCTTAGGAAAGGCTTCCTAGATGTGGGGAAAATGTTATAGAATATGGTTGGGAAGGACTAGAAGGTCAAGACTGAACAGAAAGGAGTGAGGAGGGCATCCCTGGCAGGGCAGGTACTTACCAAAGCCAAAGGTACATCTCAGGAAGGCTAAGTCAGTATGTGAGGAGCTGAGTTAGGGAGGAGGTGATGGGTCTGAGGGGAGCTCCCACAGCTGGGTCAGAGAATTTGGACTGAACAGAAACTATAGGAATACTTGCAGATTATTTCATGAGAAAGGGTATTTCTGAAAGTGGTATTTGAGGATGATGTTTATCTGTGCTGTTATAAGTTGTATTTGTAGTAAACTCTCTCAGGATTCCCAATCATGGGTTTGCTTTATTTTCCCTAAGTTTGCTTCTTAATTATTTGTTCTGCCTACCTCTGTTGGAGTCACAAAATATTATTTAATTCCCAGATGTTTTGTTCTTTGGGCTGCTTCTCTATTATTTTTTTTTATATTGTAGTGATTTTTTTTCAAGATTTTATTTATCTGACAGACGCAGAGATATCACAAGTAGGCAGAGAGAGAAAGGGAGAGCTGAGCTGAGCAGAAAGCCTGATGTGGGGCTTGATCCCAGGACCCTGAGATCATGACCTGAGCTGAAGACAAAGGCTTAACCCACTGAGCCACCCAGGCACCCCTGCTTCTCTATCATTTTCATACTCTGTCGTAGGCCCACTTTGCTTCACCTTCAGTAAAAGTGGAAAGAGCATAAAGACCATCCTGCAAAACATAGTTGAGAGAAACAGAAGTTATCAAGTATGACCCCTCTCTACTCCTGCCATTCAGATGGTCCTCCTCTGGGATTCCTGCTCAGGGTCCATGGATGGACTTCAGCAGAGCATATGACATTTTTTTAAAGGTGACCAACCTTGTGTGAGTCAACAAATGTGAAGGACCACTGTTGTGTCTTTTTTGGGAGGTAGATGGCTGGTGATGGTTCCCCAGAGACAGAAACATGATACAAACATCCTTAGGGCCAATGACAGGAGCCTCCATAGATGGTTGAAGTTGCTGGAGGAGAAAGAGGAATGGGGAAAAGGGTCATGGGTTCAGAGGGACCTAGTCGAAGGGGTGCCCCATCTTCCCTTGTTCTGAATTCTTTTTCTAGCAGGTATTGTATTCTCCATATCCTGGGCAATTACAGGATTCTGGTTCCCCCTCATGTTAAATCTACTGAATGTCTGCCACTTAGGCTCTGTACCAGGTCCTCTCACATTATCTCCTGCAATTCCTGTGTTGAATCTGCAGTGCTCAAAGTGAAGTCTGTCCCTCCCTCATTCATGACGTGTTCCCACCATCACACCGTCTCAGGCCCCCTTTCAGTGCATTTTATTTTCCCCTTCATCCTTATCTCTATTATTATCTCCCCTCATTATAGAAGGGGTGGAAAGTACATTCATGGTCATCAGTACAGCTGAATGTGTAATGCAGAATGAGGTGAAAGGGGGCCAAAGTGCCATCTGAACTTAGCTAGCTGATTTTGGGCCCAAAAGTTTAAGACCAGAAAACCAATATTTGTATTTTAAGCTCAAATGATTTATTAAAAAAAAAATGGGTAATTGCAATGAGACATCTAGTCTCTGAATTAATGTATCATAACTCATGCTCAAGCACCAAGCACACATTCAGTGTGTGATTTATTGCACAATATATTCATATCCTATTGTGTCTTGCTGCTTAGTTAGTATATGAAGCTAAATATGTTAGATGAACCCAAATGGAATTGCATCATGTAGTGCATAAAAAGGAGAATGTTGGGAAGTATTTCACACTTTTTCTGGGGGGAAAGCAGGACTAATTTCTCTATGCTGTCCTTTGATGTCAGTTTCTGTGATCTTTGGCCTGCAACAGGTTACGTGGGGTTTCTGAGCTTTGGTTGGTGGGTTGAATAATGGATTTAGTAAAAATTTATTGTTTACCATGTCTTAGGCATTATGGAGGGAGAGTACATACCAGAAGAAATATGAAGCAGCAACTTTAAAAACTTGAGCAACGGACCTTGGCAGCCCCAACCCAACTCTGCTTAACTCAACCTCACTGAAATTGATCTGAGACTCTCAGCTCCCTGAGCTTGCTATAGCTCCTTGATCCTAGACTCATCTTCAATCCCAGCTATCATGCTGTGTCAGGCACTTTGAAGATCCAAAGCTTGGTCAAAAGCTGGTGCACAGACATATGGTGGAGTAACACAGGGCTGACACTGGCCCTGCCAGAGGCCAGACTACTCTGGATTTAGTGGTCCTGGGTGTGGACAACCCAGTGAATATGATTGTGTATATCTTGGCTGGCGAGGTGGTTAAAGATATAGCAGGACCAGCCACTGTGATCTGCTTTTTGGTGACTGGCCTAGCTTCTATGTTGGGTGTACTGTGCTATGCAGATTAGTGCCCAGGTTCCCCATTCTGGCTCAGCATACCTCTACATCTTTGTCACTGTAGGTAAACTTGGGTTTTCACCATTGGCTGGAACCTCATCCTTTCCAACATTGCTAGGATAACCATTGTTTACCAAGCCTGTACCTTACCTTTTTTTTTTTTTTAAAAGATTTTATTTATTTATTTGACAGAGAGAAATCACAAGTAGATGGAGAGGCAGGCAGAGAGAGAGAGAGGGAAGCAGGCTCCCTGCTGAGCAGAGAGCCCAATGCGGGACTTGATCCCAGGACCCTGAGATCATGACCTGAGCCGAAGGCAGCGGCTTAACCCACTGAGCCACCCAGGCGCCCTGTACCTTACCTTTTGACAATATTTCTGGTGACAGGATTTCTCAGATCCTTCATTAGAGCATCCCACTGCATGTTTCCCATGTCTTTAAAGAAATTCTAGGCTTCTTTATTGTGACCCTTGTGTTCTTGCTCATAGAATTACTGATTCAGGAAACTAGGCATGTTTTCCTGATTCTCAGCATGTTCACATTCATGGACATTTTCATTCTCAGTTTTGTCATCATCTCAGGCTTCATTAAGGGAGACCTGCACAACTGGAAGCTCACAGAAGAGGACTATGTAAAGGCTGGACTCAATGACACCTCTCACTTGGCCCCTCAGCTCTGGAGGATTTGTGCCTTTTGGCTTCCAGGGGATTCTCCATGGATCAGCTACCTGTATCTATCCTTTTGCTGGTTTCACCCTTATTATTACCAGAGTTGAAGAAGTCATGATTCCTGAATATTACATCCCCATGGGGATTGTGATTTCACTGCTCACCTGCTTTTTGGTGTCTTTTGGTGTCTCTGCAGTACTTATACTTATGGTTTCTTACTACCAGCTTTGACCTGGGAGCAGGTTGCCTCAGTCATTTCTCTGTATTGGTTGGGCCTACTGTGTTGTAGCTTTTGGAATTTTCTCTAGTATTTTTTTAAACAACGTTGGCTTAAGTAAGTACTGTCATAAGTAATAAGCAGATAATGTGTCTTGGGAATTCAGAGTTGAGGAGATGGCACAGTGGTAAAAGTTGACTGATGAAATCAGAGAATTTGTAGAAGAATGGCATTTAAACCAGCACTCTCCAAGCCCAGATGGAATTTTCCACACATGGGCAGGAGGGAAAGATTTGAAGGCAGAGAGAACAACACCAGGAAAAGCACAGGAAAATGAAGCCATGTTCAGAGCACACTGAGCAGGCTGTGTAGCTTGAGCCTCGGCAGTGTGAGGGGACAACAGAGCAGGCACACGTGGACTGGAGCCAGAGCTTTCCTCTGAGCACAAAGCACTTTGCTTTGAATCCACCACTCATGCTGAAAAACCCTGGGGCTGCTTCTTCTACTTAGCCATGTCTACATTCTTGGACTTTAAAGTTTCTCTGCTGTTGTCTGCTTTGGTCCACCTGCTCAGAAAGTACACAGCTGAGAGCCAGGTATCCTGGATTCTCATCCTGATTCCACCACTAACTAGCAATGTGACCTTGAGCAAACCATTCAGTTCCTTCCATGCTCTGCTTATTTGTCTGTAATGGGAGAGGTCACAGCTGATCATTTCTCAAGTTCCATTTCCTTGAAAAAATCTAGGATTGCCTCTGGTTCTTCTGCCCTATTATTCTCTCAACTAGGTCTCCATACTGCATACCATCTGAACCTGCATCCTGTCCACTTTTCACTACAACCCATAGTTGGAGCTGTAGGGGTCCAATAAATAACATCCCATCTCCCCCCTCCTGTGTTTGGAACCTACTGATAATCATGACATAGAGACAGACGATTGAATCATCAGCTGTAGATCTGCAGCCTAATTGACTTGATAGTCAGTCTTGCATTAGTCAGACAGACATATTCGTCATCACCAGTCGTGCTGAGCAACCTCTGCCTTCTATCATAGGAGAGAGCCTGCTCTTATTAGATTTTCTGGTGTATCAGCAGGTTGGAATGTGTGTATACTATGGGCAAGTTGGTTCTGGATGAAAAAAGAAAACCAACAAAAACTGGAAGGCGCTGAGCAGAGCATACTCACTGCTATCTCCTCAACTCACAATCAAGTCCCAATGAGGGGGTGGTGGTGCTGAGAGGCCAGGAATAGTATGCTGCTCAGTGGTGCTCAAACTCCAGCAGGTGCCACCTCACTTGGAGGGCTTGTGAGGTGAGGCTCACAGGTTGCTGAGCAACACAGGTTGCTGAGCCCCACCCCAGCATCCAGGATTCAGCAGGTCAGGATGGGGGCCAGAACTTACACTTCTAACAAATTCTCACATGATGCTGATACTGCTGGTTCAGGGACCACACACTGAAAAACAAAGCTCCAGCTGAAGGCCTGAATAATGTAAAGATGAAGTGATGGAAATAAGGGTACATTTTTATTGTCCGGAAACTTCAAGAAGGATGAGAGTATTTATACACTTTGGGATCAGAAAGGAGCTGTGCTTGGATACAGAGGGCTGGTATAATCTCTAGAGATGTTACATTTAAAGTCTACTTTTCTGAAACTTTGAGAACTTGAAAATAATTATTGAACACCCTCATTAACTGTTCTCTCAAGTCTTTATCAAACTTCTAGCAAAGCAACTGATATCCAAATCGTCTTTGAAGCTCTTTAGGAAGGAAAGGGAAGGGAAGGGGAGCTGGGAGCATTATGGAATTCATATATGCTACTTCATGTTCCCTGCCCCCTCTCTGCATTTCTGTAAGCACCTCCCCTCTGCCAAGCACCTCCTTTGGGAGAGACTGTTTCCTATTTTAACCAAGATTCACACACCCAGGGCCCTCATTAGGAAATGTCCTCAGGAAATGTTCTTGAAATAGATGATGGGGCATATTCTAGTCTCTTGTTTATATCTCTGTTTGGCCCTTTCACTCTTTCTAGAATTAAAAGAAAAATTTAAAAGTCTCTAGGGATCTTAAGATATAGTAGTCAATCAATACAGCTCTATATATGCATTCTCTCTGTCCTAAATGCCACATATAGTTGCTTAGTATAATTATGAGCAGATCCTTATACTGGGGGGTGAGGGTTGAAAGTGGGGGTGTGGAATTTAGATGGAGGAGTAAGTACGTAGATCTTGGCCCTGCCGTCTGGATGCTTTTGCACTGTAAAGGAATATAAGTGGCACACAAGGACACCACCAGCTGAAAATCAGTCTCAGCTGACCATCAGGAGGACCTATAATGCTGACAGGAAGGTGAGAAAGGTTGGAGATGGGGATCAGTAAGGATGGCTTAAGAAAGTCTTCCTAGATGTGGAGGGAAGGTCATAGAATAGGGCTGAGAGGAGCTAGAAGGTCAAGACTGGACAGAAGGAGGGAGGAGGGTGTCCCTGGCAGGGCAGGTGACTCACCCAACCCACAGGCTCATCCCAGGAAGGGTACGTCAGGATGTGAGGAGCTGAGTTAGGGAGGAAGTGATAGGCCTGAGGGTAGGGGGAGAGTTACAACAGGGCTCTGACAGCTGGTGCGTTTTATTAGCCCCTTCATCCTTATCTCGTTCTCATTCACCCTCCTCACTGGAGAGACTTATTTTAGTGTATTTAACAAACATTTTTCTGGTCCATGTTCTCTATGTGTAGTTAGATATTGTCTTCCTTTCAACAAACACAGTGCCATCTCTGTCAGACACAGGTGTAGATGGGGGACTATAGACAGGAGCAAAATAGAAAAAAAAATCCTTCTTTCATGGATCTTACATGCTTATGGAGTGAGACAAATCATGAGCAAATAAATAAGTAAAACATATGATGCCTTAAATAGTGACAAGTGCTGGGGAAAAATCAAGGCTGGAGAGACGAGGTCACTTGTCTGTGGTTAGGAGCAGATTGCAGCTGTATGTGGGGTGATTCAGGAAGGCTGTGCTACAGACATGTTATTCCACCAAATGCAGGGAAGGGAGCTGCCATGTGGATATTTGGGACAGAAGTGGTGCAGTTATAGGGGACAGCAAATACAAAGGCCCTGAGGTAGGGCTTTGTCTGATATATTAGTAGGCCGAATGGTTAGGAGGCCAGTGACTACAGAGAAATGAGTGGGACGAGAGAAACAGAAGGCTGAACAATCACTGAGTCAGTGACAAATCCTGTAGGACTTTGTAGGTCACTGAAAATACAGACTTTGGTTTCTATTCTAAATTAAAAGAGAGACCAATGGAAGGTTTTGAGCACAAGAATAACATGACGTTTTAAACAGGTATACATGTATCCTTGACAAATACACAGCATTTTTGGGCTGTTTTTAAAATGTACATAGATAGCATTGTGCTAGACACATCACACTGCTTTCACTTTGGCTACCTAACTTGGTCTCTGAGATCTACCCAAGTTGTTCTCTGTAAAGGGACTTTATGAACTCTGACTGCTATGTACATTTCATTGTGCACTCACGGCACATTTTACTTATGTATTAATCTAGAAACAGAGGCTGGCACGGCTCCCACTTCCTGCCACCACAAACAGTCATGTGATGAACATGCTCGCATGGGCCCATTACAGACTCAGGAGAGAGTTTCCCAGGGGTGTGCCCCTTGGAGGGAGAGAGATTGTGGGTTGAGAGGGAGTGTGGGTTCTTAATTCCACTGGGATTGTCCTTCAGGATGGTGCCCCGTGACACTCCACCAATAGTGTGTGATGGTTTGTGTCTCCTCAATGAATTCTCATGCTGATCCAGCGAAAGTCAGGTGAGTTCCCTTGTGGATGAGGAGACAGAGGCTTAGAGAGAGCAGATTCCCTGAGTTACTGTAGTTACGAGAAAGGGCCAGGGCTCACATGCAGAATTTCTGACGTAATGGTCATTGCTCTTACTCTATAGTAACCAGCACTGCCTCTCCCAGGAATAAGATGAGCCATCCACAGGCGAACAGATCATTATTATTAGTAGTGTTACTACTACAACTATTACTATTATTATTGCATTTTTTTGATGTTTGGTTTAATTCCCTAAGCTTAGGACCCCATGTGTTTAACACCAGGGGATGATGCTAGAGGAGCAAGCCTATGTCAGATGATGAAGGAAGGAGAGTGGGGAACCACTGAAGGGTTTGGAGCCTGGGGATGGGTGGAGGATGACTCAATCATATTTATAGTGTAAACTTCCGTACATTAAGAATTGGCTCTTCTTTTCTATCTTAAGTGAGTTGGGAAATCATAACACTGGAACTAGTGAGTGGCAAATAAGGAATCTAGATGGATTTGCAGTCAGAAGGTCTGGCCCATATGTCAGTTTCCTTTCAACAATGTATAGAGAAGATTTTCCAATTATTTTCTTGAGGTTTTTTAAATTTAATTTTTAAACTTTAAATTCTACTTAGTTAATATATGTGGTAATATTAATTATTGATTTCAGGAGTAGAATTTAGTGATTCATTACTTATATAAACACCCAGTTCTCACCACAAGTGTCCTCCTTAGTACCCATTACCCTTTAAGCCCATAACCATCTGCTTCCCTCCATCAGCCCTTGGTGTATTCTGTATAAGACTTTTCCATTTTGACTTGATCTTTCTGTCTATAAAAACTTCTCCAGGGGCACCTGGGTGGCTTAGGGGGTTAAGCCTCTGCCTTCAGCTCAGGTCATGATCTCAGGGTCCTGGCATTGAGCCCTGCATCTGGCTCCCTGCTCAGCAGGGAGCCTGCGTCCTGCCCCCCCCCCCCCCCGCCGCCTGCCTCTCTGCCTACTTGTGATTTCTCTGTCAAATAAATAAATAAAATTAAAAAAAAAAAAGAAAAGAAAACTTCTGCCAACATCCCCTTAAATTCTCTCAAAACCAAAGCCTGAGCAGGGAGGATAGTGGGGACTGCCTCCCTTTGTTCTCTCTGTATTCTGAAGTTCTTTTCTGGGCAAGGCTGTGAATTGTTCATCCAAAGACTTGATCTCCTCTTGGGCAGTAGTCATTTGAATAGCAGCAGGGGAGAAGGGGGAAAGAAGAACCACATCCAGGGTTCATTCATTAAGAATATATATTTGACATACTCGGGCAATGTTTCAAGGGAGTTAAAAATAATTTCTTGTGAAAAATTAATAGGAAGTTAAAAATGTGTGTTTTAATACAAGCTCACAGAGAGGGGCATAACCTCCAAGTCTCTGGCAGCTGACATCACAGATTACACAGGGTGTGTTTGGATCACTGTGTGGCTGGTGAAGAGACTTCCTGCAGAAGTGGCCTCACCTTCTCTCCTGGAACCCAGAGAGGCAGGAGAGAGAGGGAAATATTTAGATTATGAGCCACTGAGTTAGGGGACTTATTTCTTTTCTCTCTACCCATCACACATTCATAACCGTGGACATAAAAACTGTAGTGAATCTTTCCTAGTTGTTTTGGGTGAGATGTGTTGAATGTAAGAATTCACAAAACTAAATTCCTCGCTCCTCTCCCTTCTCAGTCATGGACCCTAGATTGGCTGTTGCCCCCATTTCTCCAGTGTTTCCTTCTCAGACAGCCTGGTCCTTTCCTTCTTGCAGGTGGTTATGAAGGTCCTGCCCCTTTCCCCTTCTTCCTCTCTGTTCACTGCACCCTTGTGGGCCTAGGTGGTAAAGGGAAGGGGTGGACTGTCCATGCTTGGCCCTCAGCACAGCTAATTGGATGATGCGGAATGAAGAGAAAGGGACCAACGTGCCAGCTGACCTTGGCTAGCTGATGTTGGAGCTAAAGGTTTATGACTGGGGGGCCAAAGTTATATTTTAATCTCAGATGATATTTTCAAGATGGGTCTACACTTGTGATGAGGCTGACCAGTCCGTAAATTAACCTGTCATGACTCACACTCAAACACTGCTCGCACATCCTATGTGAGAATTACTCTACAATAATTCATGACCTCTTGTCTTATGGCTTAATTAGTACATGACACTACATGAGTTGGATGAACCCAATTTGGAATATGTCCTGTGGTATGTTTAAAAGCAGAATGTGGGGAACCATTGTCCTCTTTCCTGGAGGGAAAGCAATATTGATTTTTCTATGATGTCCTCTATGTTTCTATGATATTTGTATAAGTTTCTATGATATTTGTGCTGTAACAAGTGACATGGGACTTGTGAGCCTTAGTTGGTTGATTGAACACCATTTTCCAGTAAATATTTATTGTTTATTTAGGCATTATGGAGGGATAACACATAACAGAAAAAAAAAAATATGAAGCAGCAGCTCTGAAGCCTGAGCAACAGAACTCAACAGCCCCAACTCAACTCAGCTTAACTCAGCCTCATTGAACCTGATCTCAGACTCTCCACTCCTGGACTTTCTACAGCTCTCTGATCCTAGAGTCCTCTTCATTCCAGCTAGAATGCCATGTCAGGCACTTCGCAGAATTGGTCCAAAGCTGGTACGCAGACGAATGCTGGAAGAAGATGTGAATGAGATGGCCCCTGCCAGAAGACGGACCACTCTGGATTTAGTGGCCCTGGGTGTGGGCTGCACAGTGGGAGTAGGTGTGTTTGTCCTGGCTGGGGAGGTAGCTAGAGATGTAACAGGACCATCCATTGTGGTCTGCTTGTTGGGAGCCAGCCTGTCTTCTGGGTTGGCTGGGCTGTGCTATGCAGAGTTTGGTGTCCAGGTTCCCTATTCTGGCTCTTCATATCTCTACACCTATGTCACTATGGGTGAAATCTGGGCTTTCATCACTGGCTGGAACCTCATTGTCTTCTTTGTTGCTCATACAGCCACTGTGGCTCGGGCTTGGACCTTAGCTTTTGACAATCTGCTTGGGAACCAGATCTCTCAGACCCTGCATGAGAGCATCTCACCAAATGTTCCCCAGCACCTGGGAGAAATTCTAGGCTTCATTGTTGTGGGCCTTATGTTGTTGCTGATGGAATTGCTGACTCTGAGGAATAGGTGGATTTTCCCGGTTTCCAAAGTGGTCACGTTGGTGAAACTTTTGGCTCTCAGTTTTGTCATCATCTCAGGCTTCATTAAGGGAGACCTGCACAACTGGAAGCTCACAGAAGAGGACTATGTAAAGGCTGGACTCAATGACACCTCTAGCTTGGGCCCTCTGGGCTCTGGAGGATTTGTGCCTTTTGGGTTCAGGGGGATTCTCCGTGGAGTAGCTACCTGTTTCTATGCATTTATTGGTTTTAGCATTATTATTACAAGAGTGGAAGAAGCCCAGAATCCTGAGCGTTCCATCCCCATGGGCATTGTGGTTTCACTGCTCATCTGCTTTTTGTTGTATTTTGGTGTCGCTGCAGCACTAACACTTATGGTTCCTTACTACCAGCTTCGACCTGGGAGCACATTGCCAGAGATATTTCTCCATATTGGCTGGACAACTGCCTACTATGCTATAGCTTTTGTATTCCTCTGTAGTCTTTCTGTCAGCATCTTTGGCTTTATGTTCCCCATACGTAATCTGATATACATGATGGCACAGGATGGCCTCCTGTTCCCTGTCCTTGCCAGAATCCAGACCAGCACATACATGCCCAATGTGTCCACTGTAATCTTGGGCATCATCGTAGGAATCATGGCATTCTTCCTTGGACTCACTGATCTTCTGGATCTCATGTCAGTTGGGGCCCTGCTAGCTTACTCCCTGATGGCTCTTTGTGTTCTCATCCTCAGGTACCAGCCTGAGAGGAGGAACGGGGTAAAAAAAGCACAGGAGCAGGAAGAGAATGGACAGGCAGCAGAGAAACTGACACTACAAGAATTGTTTTTTCCAGGGAGCCCCACCCCCACTCCACTATCTGGCTGGGTTGTCATTGTTTGCTCCTCACTACTTGTTCTGCTGCTGGCTCTCCTCTGCCTGGTGCTGGCCCACTGGCCAGGTCTGCTTTCTGGAGATGCAGGGGCGATCACAGTGGTTGTGCTGCTCCTGGTGCTCATTACTGGGATCACTGGGGTCATCTGGAGACAGCCACAGAGTTCCACTCCCCTTCACTTTAAAGTCCCTGCTCTGCCTCTCCTCCCACTCCTGAGCATCTCTGTGAATGTTTATCTTATGATGCAGATGTCAGCTGGCACCTGGGCCCGATTTGGTGTCTGGATGCTAACTGGGTTTACTATATACTTTGGCTACGGGATCCAGCACAGCTTGGTCCCTTAACCCTACTTTAGTTAGGACCAAAACTGTAGACTCAGCAGTGAACTTAGCAGTGGCAGTCTGTATTTGAGTTGCATCATCACACTTGAATGAAGTCTGGTCCCCTGCGATAATAGAGTACTTTGGGGCACATGGAAAGCTTGGCTTCCCATGGGTAGTTGGTGGGAGAACACTAATACAACTCTATTTATAATGAAATGAAGGATGTGTCTTTGCTCTTTCTCCTTTTTTCTGTCTACTTTCCAAATGTGTTTGTACTACATACTAGGTTTTGAAAGTTATTATTAAAAGAAACCAGAAAAAGTGTTTTTCTTTCTGTTTAGATCCAGTAGGGAAATACTGGGTAAAATGGTAGTTTTATTTTTAATTTTCTGAGGAAATTCCATAATGATTTCCATAATGGCAGCATCAATTTGCATTCCCACTGACAGTAACTGAGGGTTCACTTTTCTTTATATCCTCATCAACACTTGCTATTTCTTGCTCTTTTATTTTAGCCATTCTATTGGGTGTAAAATGATATCTCAGTGTGGTTTTAAGATACATTCCCTGATGAATAATGATGTTGCCCATTTTTCATGTGTCTGTTACCCATCTGGTATGTCTTCTCTGGAAAATGTTTATTCAAGCCTTCAATCCATTTATAGGATTGTTCGGGTTTTCTGGTGTTGACTTGTAGAAGTTCTGTATATACTTTGGATATTAAAACCTCTTTAGATATATCAAGTGTCCTGTGGGTAACTTGATTCTGGATAAAAAAAGGAACTTAACAAAAAAGTGAAAGTGTCTGAGCTGGGCATGCTCATGGTTGTCTCTTTAACTCATTAATTGAAGTCACAGTGAAGGGGGATGAGAAGAGAGAGACCAGGACTAGTAAGTACACTGCTGAGTGGTGCTCAAACTTCAGCAGGTGCCACCTCATCCATAGGACTTGTGAAAACAGATCACTGGGCCCCACCCCAGCCTTTGGAATTCAGTGGGTCAGAGTGGCCCCCAATACTTGTAGTTCTAACAAGTTCACAGGTAGGGCTGATACCTCTGGTCCAGGGAACACAACTGAAAAGGAAAGCTCCACCTGAAGGCCCTGATGATACAAAGATTAAGTGAGGGAAAGAAAGGTGTGCTTTGACCATTGACTTTCATTTAATGAGATTTTTTTTCATTTAATGAGATATTTAGATTAAAATAACATCCATTAATCCTCTCCCAGTGGGGATATCAGAGTGAATCATTTCACAATGTATATGTATAACAAATCACCACAGTGTACTCATTAAGTAACTTATAATTTTCTATGTCAATTATACCTCAATAAAGCTGAAATTTTAAATATGAAATACCAAAGCTATCTGTGTGTCTTTATTTCTTTATGATTGTAAATCATAGGTAAGGAGTGTATCTTTTTTTTTAAGATTGTATTTATTTATTTGACAGTGAGAGATCACAAGTAGGCAGAGAAGCAGGCAGAGAGGAAGGGGGAAGCAGGCTCCCCACTGAGCAGAGAGTATCAGTACCCTGAGATCATGACCTGAGCCAAAGGTCAGAGGCTTAACACACTGAGCCACCCAGGTGCCCCAGGAGTGTATCTTGTTTACTGCTGAGAGCATCCAGCTGGGAGCTGGGCACATAATGAGCATTTAGTAAATTCATGTTAAAGTGAATTGAACCTTACACATTTCTTTGATGCAGAAAATTCTCCTTTTAGGCTAGTGCTATGTTATTCCTTTAAGACTATCATCTGGAAGACTTCCTTGACAAACAGCATTTCTCTACTTTCAGAACTAAATCTAGAAGTGCCTCTAGACCTGTACTAAGCTATTACAAGTTTTGCCTTTGTGTGGCTATGCCTGAATTCTGGTGACTATCCTGTCTCTTCTATCAGAATGGAGTCTTACTCCAAGCAAGAAGTAGGTTCTTTCCTTCCTCTCGACCCAACATTAAAAACAGTGTTGTTCATTCAGAGAGCAACAGGAAAAATGCAGACCTGGAACAGGAACATACCCAACATGACCTCCGTTGGCCCTGCTCCATGTCTTTCCATGGAATATGGGAAGGAGCCAGAAGTAGTGAAATTGATGAAAGGCCCAACCTGCTCTCTCTGACTCCAGGGAATTCCTAAAGATGAAACTGGCTCCAGTGTGGGCACAACAGGCATCTTTTTTGATGTAGTCAATGACTGGAACAGAAGGGCCAGTGTTTTTCTGTTGCATTTATGTATGGGGCCTGCCCTGGGATAGAGGGCTAGGAAGCTACTTTTTTACTCACGATATTTCTCATTTTCCCCACACAGGGTAGGTGACTCCAGGGAAGCCTGGTGGAGGCAGGACCTCTCATATATTTACACACTCCTTTGGATGCTTCTTTGTAGGACTGGTGCAAAAACCTTGTGAGAGCATCTAAGATATCTTGGTAAAAAACAATGCATACCCCAAATGTGGAGGGAAATGGACTGACATGGGAGGAATTAATAACTGGATAGGAGTTAAGGCATCATTCCTTTGGAAGAAAAGGTATGAGTAGAAACGGAGAAAAAGTTATTAGTCTAGGGACACTTCCTGGAGGAAGACACTTATGGATAAATTTGGGAAATAAAAAAGTGAAAGGTGAGCTGGAAGAGAAATGGGACAGTCATTCTAGGCACATGGACCTTTAAGAGTCATGAAAGAATGAGACTCTTCTGAGGGATTTTTTTTTTTCCACATTTCAAGGGAATATGAGCCAGGTTTATATTGTGTATTGTGTCATGGAGAGAGACTCCTGAATCAGGAAGGAATGACATGATTCTCATTGCCATCTGGAGGATAGACAGCAGAAGGATGTGGACAGATAGACTCTTCCTGCGAGACAGTTGTAGCACCTGCTATATCATCTAGATCCTTGCTCTAGTAGTATAGGTATCACTTGGGAGCTTGTAGAAATGCAACGTCTTAGACCCCAACCCAGACCTACAGAATCAGAATCTGCATTTTAGCAGGCTTCCAAGTAATTTGTATGTTCTTTCAGGTTTGAGAAGCATTGGCCTGAGGTGATCAGTGATAGGTGTCTAGTCTCAGAGGGACACTACAAAAGGTCTGAAAACTTTGGAACTGGGAGTATAAGAGGATGAGCCTAGGCTGGGGGAGTTGAATTTGAGGAAGAGGGAGAGTATAGTCATTAGCTTCCCTCTTGTCTCCAGGCCTCCAACACTGGTCACTATGGCAGGTTTTGGCACTCTGCCCACTTTGGGACAATGCCTGTTGTGCCCTCCCAGGAATCTACTTGGTCTTCAGGTGCTCCCCTGGCATAAGAATTGCATATGTAGGGACTGCTGCCCATTCTCCTACCTCTTCTTCATACGATGGCCTTAAAGGGACGGGGGAGGTCATCTTAGTCATGTCCTGACTCAGGGTTGTACTGTCCCTTAATCAAATGAGTGATAATATAATGACACTAATCAAGGAGGCTCTGGAGGTTGGGGGGATTGAAATAGGATTTCTTAAGTATCTGTCCTGGAAATTAGGATACTTTCATCTTTTGAAAACTGTATGAAGACATCAGATGACTACATGGGTGGTTATACCCTGACATGGCCCAAAACTAATGCTTTTTAAGAGATCTTTTGATGATTCTTAATGGGTTAATAACAAACTATATGAGACCTGTAATTCCAGAGACCTGCTGATAGGCAATGGAACAATGTTACCAGGTGGGCATTTGGGAGTTTTCTTACACTTTTGAGGGTTTAGGTACCTCATCCTAAATCAGAATGAGTGAGGAAGACAGGCCAATATTGAAGGAAAACAGACTGAGTTGAACAAAAGGAAAAATATTCTGAGATTAGCAAGGTGATGGGGGATATGGCTGTCTCACTTGGATGTGTTATGCTTCAAATGGGCTCCTGCCCAGAACCAGCAAAATGGATAAAATGAACTCTCAAAATTACTGTTGCCCCAAGAAATCTCCAGTCAACTTGTTAAGTGAAAGACTGGTTTGAGTGTGTGGTGTAGATAAGATGGTGAGGCATGGGGATGATTAATTACAAAAGAAAAAAACATTTGAGCATTGAAATCTGCTAAAAATTGTAATCAGGAGAGGAGGAGTCAAGAAGGTGGAGAAGTAGCAGGGTGAGACGACATCAGGTAGCAGATCAGCTAGATAGCTTACCAAACCATTCCGAACACCTACAAATCCAATAGGAGATCAAAGAGAAGAAGAGAAACAATTCTAGAAACAGAAAATTGACTACTTTCTGAAAGGTAGGACCGGCAGAGAAGTGAATCCAAAGCGACAGAAAGATAGACCACAGGGGGAGGGCCCGGCACCCGGCAAGCGGTGGAGCAATGGAGAACAAAATCAGGACTTTTAAAAGTCTGCTCCAAAAAAAAAAGTCTGCTCCACTGAGGGACATCGCTCCAGAGGCTAAACCAGGGTGAAGTCCATGCAGGGACAGCATGGCCTCAGGTCCCACGGGGTCATAGAAGGATCAGGGTGTCTGAGTATCACAGAGTTCACAGGTATTAGAGCAGGGAAACCAGCTACAGAGACGGAGATGAGGAGTGAGCTCTCAACTCAGGGCTACCTTGAACCGTAATCTGTGGCACAGGCCATGGCTCTGAGAGTGGGGTCCCCCAAGATCTGGGGAGACCCCCCAGAGGAGCTCAGGGATCTGCGGGGTTCAGAGACTCCAGGTGGAGCTGTGTGCCAGAGACAGGGATGCTTGGTCACAGGCTGGGTGAGCTCGGAGTGCAGCTGGAGGCCAGGGAGATGGGAGTGATTGAGCACTTTTCTCTGAAGGTGCACTGAGGAGTGGGGCCCCAAGCTCTTGGCTCAGGGGAGAGGGTTGACAGGGAGGCTGATTGGGAGGCTGCCACTTTCATTCCTGTCCTCGGAAACTCTACGGAAAGTGTTCAGGGAACAAAAGCTCCCAAAAGTGAACCCGAGCAAATTACTTAGCCTGGACCCTGGTAAGGGTGGTGCAATTCTGCCTCAGAAAAAAATCACTTGAGAATCACTACAACAGGCCCCTCCCCCAGAAGATCAATAAGAAATTCAGCCAAGAACAAGTTCACTTACCAAGGAAAACAGCAGAATTCCAGAGGAGGAGAAAGCAAAGCATGGAATTCATGGCTTTCTCCCCATGAATCTTTAGTCTTGCAAAGTTAATTACTTTTATTAATTTAATTTTTTTCTACTAAATGTTTTTAACTTTTACTCTTTGCTCTTTTAATGTTTTTAACTAGTTTATCTTAACAATACCTTTCATTAAAAAATAATTGTTTTTGAACCTTCATTATTATAGTCATATTTTATCCTTCATTATATCTAACTTTATTTTTTGTATGCACATAGGGCTTTTTCTTCTAAAAAATTTGGGATACAACTTCTTCTAATAGATCAAAATACACCCTAAATATAACATGGGGATCATTCTAGTCTCCAGACTGAGCAAATTCTCTCCACCTTCTTTTTCTTTATTCTCCCAACCAACTTACTTTATCAATTCCTTTTTTAGAAATAAAAAAATTTTTTTTCATCTCTATGGTCATATTCCATCCCTTCATTGTGTTTACCCTTATATACATTTTTCTTTCTTTAAAATTTGGGAGGTAGTTTCCTCTAAGAGATCAAAATACTCCCAAAAGTAGTTGGTGACCCTGTTCTAATCACAAGTCTAATATATATATATATGCATTTTTTTAATATTTTTCTTTATTTGTTTTATTTTTTTAATTTCTTTTTCTGAACTTCTTTTTACCCCCTTTCTCCCCCTCCCCATGATTTGGGGTCTCTTCTGATTTGGTTAAAGCACATTTTCCTGGGGTCTTTGCCACCCTTTTAGTATTCTATTTTCTCCTTCATGTATTCTTATCTGGACAAAATGACAAGGTGGAAAAACTCACCACAAAAAAAAGAACAAGAGGCAGTACCGAAGGCTATGGATCTAATCAATACAGACATGGGTAATATGTCACATCTAGAGTTCAGAATGACGATTCTCAAGGTTCTAGCTGGGCTTGAAAAAGGCATTGAAGATATTAGAGAAACCCTCTCTGGAGAAATAAAAGCCCTTTCTGGAGAAATAAAAGAACTAAAATTTAGCCAAGTTGAAATTTAAAAAAAGCTATTAATGAGGTGCAATAAAAAATGGAGGCACTTACTGCTAGGATAAATGAGGCAGAAAAAAGAATTAGTGATATAGAAGACCAAATGACAGAGAATAAAGAACCTGAGCAAAAGAGAGACAAACAAATACTGGACCACGATGGGAGAATTCGAGAGATAAGTGACACCATAAGATGAAACAACATTAGAATAATTGGGATTCCAGAAGAAGAAAGAGAGAGGGGAGCAGAAGGTATATTGGAGAGAATTATTGTAGAGAATTTCCTTAATATGGCAAAGGGAACAAGCATCAAAATCCAGGAGGTGCAGAGAACCCCCCTCAAAATCAATAAGAATACGTCCACATCCCATCATCTAATAGTAAAATTTACAAGTCTTAGCGACAAAGAGAAAATCCTGAAAGTAGTCCGGAACAAGAAGTCTGTAACATACAATGGTAAAAATATTAGATTGGCAGCAGACCTCCACAGAGACCTGGCAGGCTAGAAAGAACTGGCATCATATATTCAGAGCACTAAAGGAGAAAAACATGCAGCCAAGAATACTATACCCAGCTGGCTATCATTGAAATAGAAAGGGAGATAAAAAGCTTCCAGGACAAACAAAAACTGAAGAATTTGCAAACACCAAACCAGTTCTACAGGAAATATTGAAAGGGGTCCTCTAAGCAAAGAGAGAGCCTAAAAGTTGTAGACCAGAAAGGAACAGAGACAATATACAGTAACAGCCACCTTACAGGCAATACAATGGCACTAAATTCATATCTCTCAATAGTTATCCTGAATGTTAATGGGCTAAATGCCCCAATCAAAAGGCACAGGGTATCAGAATGAATAAAAAAAACAAAACCCATCAATATGCTGTCTGCAAGAAACTCATTTTAGACCCAAAGACACCTCAAGATTTAAAGTGAGGGGTGGAGGGACGCCTGGGTGGCTCAGTTGGTTAAGCAGCTGCCTTCGGCTCAGGTCATGATCCCAGCGTCCTGGGATCAAGTCCCACATCGGGCTCCTTGCTCCACAGGGAGCCTGCTTCTCCCTCTGACTCTGCCTTCCACTCTGTCTGCCTGTGCTCGCTCTCACTCTCTCTCTCTTACAAATAAATAAATAAAATCTTTAAAAAATAAAAAAATAAAAAAATAAAAAAAAATAAAAAAAAAAAAATAAAGTGAGGGGTGGAAAACAATTCACCATGCTAATGGGCATCAAAAGAAAGGTGGGGTGGCAATCTTATATCAGATCAATTAGATTTTAAGCCAAAGTCTATAATAAAAGATGAGGAAGGACACTATATCATACTCAAAGGGTCTGTCCAAAAAGAAGATCTAACAATTTTAAATATCTATGCCTCTAATGTGGGAGCAGCCAACTATATAAACCAGTTAATAAAAAAATCAAAGAAACAAATTGACAAGAATACAATAATGGTATGGAACTTTAACACTCCCCTCCCTGAAATGGACAGATCATCTAAGCAAAAGATCAACATGGAAATAAAGGCCTTAAATGACACACTGGACCAGATGGACATCACAGATATATTTAGGACATTCCATCCCAAAGCAACAGAATACACATTCTTCTCTAGATCACATGGAAAATTCTCCAGAATAGATCACATCCTGGGTCACAAATCAGGTCTCAACTGATATCAAAAGATTGGTATCATCCCCTGCATATATTCAGACCACAACGCTCTGAAGCTAGAACTCAATCACAAGAGTAAATTTGGAAAGAACACAAATACATGGAGACTGAACAGCATCCTTCTAAAGAATGAATGGACCAACCAGGAAATTAAAGAAGAATTGAAAAAAATTCATGGAAACACATTATAATGAAAACACAGCTGTTCAAAGTCTGTGGGACACAGCAAAGGCAGTCCTGAGAGGAAAATAGAGTGATACAAGACTTTCTTAAGAAACAAGAAAGGTCTCAAATACACAACCTAACCCTACACCTAAAGGAGCTAGGGAAAGAACAAAGAAAGCCTAAACCCAGTAGGAGAAGAGAAATAATAAAGATCAGAGCAGAAATCAATGAAATAGAAACCAAAAAAAATTGAACAAATCAATGAAACTAGGAGCTGGTTCTTTGAAAGAATTAATAAGATTGATAATCCCCTGGCCAGACTTATCAAAAAGAAAAGAGAAAGGACCCAAATAAATAAATTCATGAATGAAAGAGGAGAGATCACAACCGACACCTAAGAAATACAAACAATTATAAGAACACATTATGAGCAGCTCTACACCAAGAAATTTGACAATCTGAAAGAAATGATACATTCCTAGAGACATATAAACTACCACAACTGAATCAGGAAGAAATAGAAAACCTGAACATACCCAAACCAATAAGATTGAGGCAGTTATCAAAAATCTCCTAAAAAACAAAAGCCCAGGGCCAGATGGCTTTCCAGGGGAATTCTACCAAGCATTTAAAGAATAATTACTTCCTGTTCTCCTGAAACTGTTCCAAAAAATAGAAATGGAAGGAAAACTTCCAAACACATTTTACAAGACCAGCATCACCTTGATCCCCAAACCAGACAAGGATCAAAAAAGGGAATTATAGACCAATTCCTCGAAGAACACAGATGCGAAAATTCTCACCGAAATACTAGCCAATAGGATCCAACAGTACATTGAAAGGATTATTCACCATGACCAAGTGGGATTTATTCCAGGGCTGCAAGGTTGGTTCAACACCCGTAAATCAATCAATGTGAAACAACACATTAATAAAAGAAAGAACAATAAAAGAAAGAAAAGAATAAAAGAAAGAACGATATGATACTCTCAGTAGATGCTGAAGAAGCATTTGATGATGTACAACATCCCTTCCTGATTAAAACTCTCCAAAGTGTAGGGATAGAGGGCACACACCTCAATATTATCAAAGCCATCTATGAAAAACCCACTGCAAATATCATTCTAAATGGAGAAAAACTGAGAGCTCTTCCACTAAGGTGAGGAACACGGCAGGGATGCCCATTATCACCACTGCTATTCAACATAGTACTAGAAGTCCTAGCCTCAGCAACCAGACAACAAAAAGAAATTAAAGGCATCCAAATTGGCAAAGAAGAAGTCAAACTATCACTCTTTGCAGATGATATGATACTATATATGGAAAACCCAAAAGACTCCACTCGAAATCTGCTAGAACTTGTACATGAATTCAGTAAAGTGTCAGGATATAAAATCAATGTGCAGAAATCAGTTGCATTTCTTTACACCAACAACAAGACAGAAGAAAGAGAAATTAAGGAGTCAATCCCATTTACAATTGCACCCAAAACCATAAGATACCTAGGAAGAAACCTAACCAAAGAGGCAAAGAATCTATACTCAGAAAACTATACAGTACTCATGAAAGAAATTGTGGAAGGCACAAAGAACTGGAAAAATGTTCCATGCTCCTGGATTGGAAGAATAAATATTGTGAAAATGTTTGTGTTACCTAAAACAATCTACACATTTAATGCAATCCCTATTAAAATCCCATCCATTTTTTTCAAAGAAATGGAACAAATAATCCTAAAACTTATATGGAACCAGAAAAGACCTCAAATAGCCAAAGGAATATTGAAAAAGAAAGCTAAAGTTGGTGGCATCACAATTCCGGACTTCAAGCTCTATTACAAAGCTGTCATCATCAAGACAGCATGGTACTGGCACAAAAACAGACACATAGATCAATGGAACAGAATAGAGAGCCCAGAAACTCTATGGTCAACTAATCTTCGACAAAGCAGGAAAGAATGTCCAATGGAAAAAAGACAGCCTCTTTAATAAATGGTGCTGGGAAAATTGGACGGCCACATTTAGAAAAATGAAATTGGAACATTTCCTTACACCACACACGAAAATAGACTCAAAATGGATGAAGGACCTCAATGTGAGAAAGGAATCCATCAAAAGCCTTGAAGATAACACAGGCAGCAACCTCTTCAACCTCAGCTGCAGCAACTTCTTCCTAGGAACATCACCAAAGGTAAGGGAAGCAAGGGCAAAAATGAACTATTGTATGGACTTCATCAAGATCAAAAGCTTTTGCACAGCAAAGGAAATAGTCAACAAAACCAAAAGACAACTGACAGAATGGGAGAAGAAATTTGCAGACAACATATCAGATAAAGGGCTAGTATCCAAAATCTATAACGAACTTATCAAACTCAACACCCAAAGAACAAATAATCCAATCAAAGAAATGGGCAGAGGACATGAACAGACATTTCTGCAAAGGAGACATCCAGATGGCCAACAGACACATGAAAAAGTGCTCCACATCACTCAGCATCAGGGAAATACAAATCAAAACCACAATGAGATACCACCTCACACCAGTCAGAATGGCTAAAATTAAAAAGTCAGGAAATGACAGATGCTGGCGAGGATGTGGAGAAAGGGGAACACTCCTACACTGTTGGGGGGAATGCAAGCTGGTGCAGCCACTCTGGAAAACAGCATGGAGGTTCCTCAAAACCTTTAAAATAGAGCTACCCTATGACCCAGCAATTGCTCTATTGGATATTTACCCTAAAGATACAAATGTAGTGATCCAAGGGGGCATGTGCACCCGAATGTTTATAACAGCAAGTCCACAATAGCCAAACTATGGAAAGAACCTTTCCAACAGATGAATGGATAAAGAAGAAGTGGTACATATGTACAATGGAATACTATGCAGCCATCAAAAGAAATGAAATCTTGCCATTTGTGATGACGTGGATGGAACTAGAGGGTATTATGCTTAGCGAAATAAGTCAATCGGAGAAAGACAACTATCATATGATCTCCCTGATATGAGGAAGTGGAGATGCAACGTGGGGAGTTTGGGGCGTAGGAAAAGAATAAATGAAACAAGATGGGATCTGGAGGGAGAAAACCATAAGAGACTCTTTGTTTTTTCTTTTTTTCTTTTTTCTTTTTTTTTTTTTTTTTTCATAAGAGCCTCTTAATGTCACAAAACAAACGGAGGGTGCCCAGGGGAAGGGTGATGGGGTTATGGACATTGGGCAGTGTATGTGATATGGTGAGTGCTGTAAGTGTGTAAACCTGGCAATTCACAGACCTGTACCCCTGGGGCAAATAATTCATTATATGTTTATTAAAAAAATTTTTTAAATTGTAATCAAGTCTCAGGTTTAGGAGAATAAGTTGCATGTTAGGGCTCAAATAAGAGTTTTAGGTTTTCGTGTTCTTCCTGTCTACTTGTATATATATTACCTCATTGATGAGATTGAAAAACCTCCAAGTGAATAGAACATCTCTTTTATGTATTATTTCTTTATATCTCCAATGCCTACAGAGTGATGATGAAAATAATAGCTACTATTTACTGAATACTCTGCCCTATGCTTTGTTTCAAGCACTTTACAAGATCACATATTTAATACAAAAGTTGTAGGGGTTGAGTATTGTTATATTCACTTTACAAAAGCTGACTAAGGAGGTAAAAAATGAAACAAGATGGGTTGGGAGGAAGACAAACCATAAGAGACTCCTAATCTCTCAAAACAAATTGCAGGTTGCTGGGGGATGGAGGAGATAAGGATAGGGTGGCTGGCTTATAGACATTGGGGAGGGTATGTGCTATGGTGAGTGCTGTGAAATGTGTAACCCTGATAATTCACAGACTTGTACCCCTGGGCGCAAATAATACATTATATGTTAATTTAAAAAGAAAAGTTGTAACTAAGGCTCAGAGAGGTGCAAAATGCAATGAAGAAATTTGTGCAAACTGAGTACTGAAGCTAAGACTTGTACCAACTCTGAGCAAAGTTCATACTGCTAACCCCTCCTTAAGCTATACTCTGCACAGAGCAGCCACTCAGTGAGAGATAGATGATCATTGAAATTTGATGGCATAGAGATAATGGAAACATAATGGATAATTACAGTTAGTGAATAATGAATAAACAATTTCTATTTGTTTGTGTCCTATGGTCAGAGTCACAGTTAGTGACACAGGCAAGCTTGTACTCAGATATTCTCTCAACTTCACTCTGCCCCACCCTGATGATAGGAGCTTGGAAAGGGGAAAGGCTGGGTATATTATATTGATAAAGCACCCCGTTGAAAGATGTGTGTGTGCCAGATATATGGACATATGTCATTGAATTTGAGTGGAAATAAGCACCAAGGAATGGGGTATATTTCCTCTATAAATATGACCATGGTTGTTAGGTATGATGTGTGTGCCTCTGTGTGTGTGTTTGTGTGCCTCTGTTTGTGTGTGCATACACAAATCCTGAAGGAGTTCAACAAGCTGTAATGAACTAGCTGCCTTTTTCCTCGGCCCTGGTTTGTGTGTTTGTACCAAATCCTGATAATCAACTTTTCATCTACTTTCAAGGGAACATCCATGAGTTTTCTTTCTGGGAAATTCATGGCTAAGATGTTGGGATGCTTTGGAGCCCCTATAAATCTGTTATAGCCAGGAGAGGTTACAGAGAAAGAGCACAGCAACCAGAGGAAATTGCCTCATGACTTTTCTTTCTAGCCTAATACACAGCCATCCTTGTAACCACCCATGTAACCCCCTCCCCTCTCCTAGAACCCCTTCATGGAAGGTACTAAAAGAAGCTATTTTATTTACATCTTTGCTTCCAAATGGGACTTTCTATTTGAGCCATCCCAGAAAGTGGAGAATTAAAAATTATATTAACTCAGGAATGTAGAGTTGAGATTGTGAGAAATAGGGGACTTGTGAAATGAACATCATAGAAAACAAGGAGCTTTGACAGAAGAAAGGATGTAAGAGGAGCTGAATGTCTCTGTTTCCTTATTTAGAGCACCTGAAGCAAAGCTCCTGGAAACAGGACGCAGGACAACCTTCACGTGGTTTGAAGGCAGACACAGCCCAGGAACCCCTTTTTCCATCTTCTAATGCCAGCACTTGGGAGACTGTTTTATGAGGGATTTTTATGACAAACTTTGCATCTGACCTTTAATGGCATCTCTTGTCCAGTGAAGGAGGAAATACAGGTATTTACTGACATATAGTGTCTAAAGATCAAGGAAAATTGACTATGGAGATGGGAGGAGGAGGGGTGTCTCTCTTTCCTTCAGGTACGCAAATTATCCAACTTAAGTGGTGTGGTATATTCTTTGTGCTCTTCTTAGTAATGAGATTAAGAAATCCTCTCATTGTCATTAAGGAACTCAGGGGAGGGAGAGAAGAGATGAGAGACCTATAGATGGAGGCATAATGGGTACCCTGCTCCATTTGAACAGTACAGACCTTTAATAAGATCAGCTGCAAGAGAAGGGGGGAATAAATGGACCCTGGGACTCAGGTCCTGACCCTTATTGCCCTATAGAAAGCTTCTGGCTTCTGCAGTAATACCTTGAATTTCACTGGCCCTTGTATTTCACTATCATGATGACAGAAGGTCAGTGTCAAATAATGCCCTAAGTCAAGAAATCCTTCCCTGTAACTATGTCTTTTCCTTATGTCTTTTCCATACTTCCAATCTCTGACTACTGAAATTCTACACAATCATCACAGTCCAAGTTTTTTTTGTTGTTGTTTTTTTGTTTTCCCACAAAGATCTTTATTTACAAATGAACTGAGAGAAACTTCCCTCATGTGTTACAAAAATATAAATATACACACTCTGCACCTGCAAAGTTCCCAGAGGCACATCTACTGTCCGAAGGGGGAGGGGTGTGGGGTGCTGAGGGCCCCAGGCTAACAGCCAGGCTGCACACAGTCCTTAGTGCTGGCAGTGGGCAGAAGAAATTATGAAAGAAACTGGGAGACGTCTTAGAGGTCAGATGTCAGGATAGGGGAATAATCTGGAAATGACATAGGGCTCTTTCATCACATGGATATGAGCAATGCTGTCTCATCTTTCCTCACTGTTCCCTTGTGAGGCGCCTGGGGCTGTGGTCCCCCACACGGCCCCTGCGGCTACCCCCCAGCCTGTCAGAGCGCAGCAATGGCCTTGGCAGCCACCTGGCGGCCCAGGGACAGACTGAAGTCCGTGATGGCCAGAACCACCTTGGGGCTGGACATGGCTGACACCTTCACCAGTTCCGATACGGTGGTGAAGGGTGTGAAGTGCAGGACGCTGGCCTCGGCTGCCCTGCTCCAGGCAATCCACACACTCCTCCATGAACCACTGCACAAACTGAGTGTGCGGGCCCGCGGTCCGCGAGCCCAGGATGGATGAGATGAGCAGGAAGAGGTTGGCCAGGACTCGGTTCAGCGGGTCTCTCCTGTTAACCGTGTGCAGCTGGGAGGCTGACAGGGAGCTGCTCATGAAGCGGTCAGTGGGACTCGAGAGGATGTTGGCATCTTCCTCATTGGAGCTCAGCAGTCGCATCAGTTTTGAGGGCTGCATGTCGTCCAAGGGGAAGAGACTGATATAATCTTCGATGTCTTCATGGTATCTCTTCTTTTGGCGGGAGGACGCCTGTCCCTTATGGGAGGAATAGGAACTGAGGGCACACCAGACGGCTAGCTTGGCCAGCGCAGTGCCATGAGGCTGTGCCACTTGGAGGAATAGGTGAGCAACCCTGGCAGGATGTGGCCCAGCAGGACCAGGGTCACCTGCTGCATGTCCAGACAGAAGATAGAGTAGAGCAGCTCCACTGCCCGCAGCGTGTGCTCCTTCCACGTCTCCTTCAGCAGCTCCTTAATGAGGTTGTTGCAGAACCAGTAGACGCCTCCCATGTGCAGCAGGGTATCAAAGATGTGGATGGAGCGGCTGACCACCCACCCCTTCTCTAGCACCTTGGCGACTATGTCCGTCAGCACCTCCTTGATGGGTCGCTTGGGAGGCAGCAGGTTCCAGTAGGGCATTGTGTCCACACCCATGGACGGGAACTTGATCTGGGTGGTCGTCTGCTGCAGCACGTCGGCACACATGTGCTCCAGGATCGAGCTCATGATCACCATCCTCTCACTGTAGAACTGCAGTGTGTTCTCACTGTACAGCAGCCCTGCCAGCTGGCAGATCATCTGCAGTGACTTCTCGCGCTCATCCAGACCCAGCATCCGCAACTGGGCCACAAGCCAAGCCACAGCACACACTGCCAGACTGCACACCTTCTCCTTGATGTTATCTGTGATTTTCTGGATGGACTCGAAGGCCAGTACCCCATTCTCCCAGGCATTGAGGATTTCCAAGATGGCCGCTGAAATGCTGTGGCTTCGTGCCCCTTCATCTGCACCAACTTCATCTCCGAGGAGTTGTTGAGCAAGGCCACCAAGGACTCCACTTTGGTGGAGTCAGGCCAGAAGCAGGGGTGGTCAGGGTTCAGGATTTTGCCCTCCTCGGGCATGCAAGTCTGCATCCACGTCTCAAAGAAGGGCACCTGTGCTCCTGTGCTTGACTCGGACAGAATCACCTCTGAACCATAGGTCTGAGCCACATGGCACAACATGAGGAAGGAGATGTTGAAGAGCAAGGCGCGAACGGAGGCTGCTTTGGCGAGTTCTTCATTGCCGTGTGTTGTGAATTCATGCAAACTGATGAATTTCCGGGCGAAGGATTTAATCTTCCCAGTGGCGGCGGCAGCGGCCAGCAGCAGATCCAGACTCTTCCCGGACAGCATGTGGCCCAGGACTCCTAGCAGGCCCTCTGGGGACTTGGAGTGGTCTGCATCCATCGTCTTGAGGATATTTGTGACAGTGGGCTCTGCCCGGAGGATGGGCCCAGGATTGGGCTGGATGTTGGCATTTTCTCCTGATTTCAGCTGGGGTGCATGCTCCCGGTCTGCTGCCACTTGGCCATGAGGTTGGTCACACTGGTTTCAGACAGAAGCCCCTGCTTGCTACATTTTTGGAGTAGGAATTTTGTACAGTCACAGTTGCAGCGCTGGTCAGCTTTATCCAGCAAGGGTGTGAGCTTCAGCAGGAACTCGAAAGCACAGCTGACGTCCTCTGTAAAGTCCTTGTCCCCGTGACAGTATTTCTTTAACTTCACCAACACCTGTGGGATCTTGAGGAAGGTGAAAGCTGTCCACTTGAGCTCCTCTGTACCCTCGGGAGACTCGATGAGCCCCACGAAGCAAGCCTTCCAGATTTCCAGGACGAAAAGTGGGATGGGAATATGCTGCATGCGCTTCACCATCTTCAGCTGTTCCACCAGGGGCTGTGTCTCGCCTGTCAGGTTCATGGTGCCCTTGAGCAGGACCACTGCATGGACTGTGGGGTAGCCCGTCTTGTGCAGCTGCTCCGAGTGTACAGCCAGCATCGTGGGGATGCTCCTAATAAGCGTGCCACACTGCTCAGCCTGGCTCCGGAGCTGGGGGTTGCTGAGATTGGCCAGGATCTCCCCAAGCTTCAAGAGAGAATGCTCAATGGCAGTCCAGGAGGAGGCCTCGTCTAGTTTGGCGATGTGGAGCAGGACTTGATTCTTGGTGCTGCTGAGGGTCTTCTCCAGGCGCAGAAGGCACATGGCAAGCTGCTTCTCCCCCGCGGCTGGAATGCCGGCCTCCAGCCCCTCCCAGAGCCACTCCGCAGAGGCTGCAGTGCCGCGCAGCAGCCAGTGGAGGATGCTGAGAAGGGCCCGGCACAGCCTGATGCACTCCTCGGCTTTGCCATGACAGCTCAGTCGGTCACAAAACATGTCCATGATATCCAGCAAAGCTTGGACACACAAGTCCCGGGAAACGTCATCAAACTTACTGATAGCTGTGAGGACAGAGGAGTAGGACACCATCTGGGAACTAATGGCATACTTCAGGTAGGACAGGACGAGAGGATTGGGGGAAGGTCCAGTCATGGCCTGCTCCAGTAGTGCTTCTGCTAGGTTGAGAATGTCCCAGGTGGCTCCTTTGGAAAAGAATTTCTTCATGTTGATTGCCCACTGGTAGTCACTCCATCGCTCCTTCCAGGCTTGCGAAATGGCTTGCTTCAAGTTCACTACCTTCATGATTTCACTCTGAGAAGGGGCCGGTGGCGGTCAGCTCTGCGTTGGAAGAAACTGAGCGTACAAGCTAGGTCTAGATCCTAGATCCATCACAGACCAAGTTTGAATCTACTTCTTGCATACACCTTCCTAGATAACTCACATCAGAAGCAATTTATTTCCTTCAACCACCTTTACTCCTCTGTGTCAATCTACCGTAGTTATCTCTCCACACATTGTCTTCTGTTGTAGTTACCCTGTATCTTCTTTGTCCCTTACTCAACTCTAAGCTTTTGGAGTGGGGAGACTGCACCCTGTATATTTTTACATTCTCTCCACTGGGCCCAACACAGAACCTAAGAATTGTTAAATAATTGCATGCAAGGTATACAATTGCAGGGAAGGAAGCCATGTGTAGAGATGTAGAAGTAAGTGCATTATGAATGTTGATTAAGGATATTACCGTTAATGTAGGTCAGGTCATGATACTTTCAGGTATAGATCATTTTATTAGGAAATTTTTACCCAACCAGTAGATTGGTTCCTTCTTTGGTCCAACTTCTAACCTCCCTGCTGCCTTGGGAAGAGGGTAAGTCAGGGCTCTCCCCTTTTCTCAGAATGGACCCTGCCACCTCTTCTCCAGCTGAGGATTTACAAGCAAAGCAGAGTTAAGAGCTTTGATCTTGCTACAGACTTGGAGACAGAAGAAGATAGTGGTGTCTGAAATAATGGCCCGGGATGTGAGGAGATGGAGACAGAAGTACACAATGAGAGAGGCAAATCGCTGTCACAGAGACTTCCTCTCACCTCCCACCTCAGTCTCAGTGAGTTCTGGGCTCTGTTCTCTTTGGGTCAGGGTTTTGGGGCTTCAGGGAAGGGGGAGATATCCCCTGATTTTAGAGGCCCCCACCCTCTGACCCCAGTCATCCCTGGATCCCTGCTCCAAGGCTGAAGACAGCCCAGGCTATGAGGGGCAAGCAGTCCGCCAGTATCCCAGCAGCCTCAGCTAAGCAGTTCATACCAAGGTCTTCCTTTGACCACTTTCCCACCGGCCTCCTTCAGAACAAGTTGGTAGTATTAGTTTCTGTCTCTTGCACATCAGGGGTCACATTAGAAAAGGCTTGGGAGTGGGTAAGAAGAATCTGACATTGGTACCTGGAGCTTTTACACCTGTTCACCCTTTCCCAACACTGCTTCCTCCTGGGACATATTTTTTAGTCAGTAGTTCAAGCCTGATGGTTCCCCTTTTCAGGAAGATTTTGACCTTGGTAGAGTTGGGGATATTGTTCTATACATTTTACTCCATCTCCTCATGGTTCTTCAGTCTTTCGATGCTCCCCTGGCAACGGGTCCCTCCCTCCCTCCAGGGGAGCCCAGTACCAGCGCCCAGGGCCCAGGCCTTGCTCTGCAGGGAGCGCCGTTCTCTGCTGCCATCTTGTGGCCGCAGAGCGCTTAGCAAGCCTCTGCTGAGTAGCTTCCCCTCCTATCCTCGCCCCCTGGTGGAAATTGCGTGTACCACAAGAAGCATTCTGTGGTCCTCCAACTTCATCTTTCCCTCCAAATGCCCTGCTTTCTGGAGGCACTCAGGACCTCCTTAAGGCTGGGAAAGTCTTCCTGAGATTTCATCCCTTTTGCTGTTGTCTGAGGTTTTAGTTCTGCTTTGGGGGATGTGCGGTGTAGACAAACGGCTGAGATAAAGATATTGAGCAGAGAGAGCAATTTCTCTTTCTCTTGGTCTCCATCTACAACCTCAGCTCCCAGAGTTGCAGAGTTTTTAAAGAAAGCGGCAGGGGTATGACATCCTGGAAAGAATGGGTCTAGAGCAGACCTGGATTATGAGTCTAGGCTTCTGTGAATTTGTGCCTGAGCTCAGTGCATCAGCCTTAGAGGAGACAGATTGGCTGGAGCCAGGCGGGAGGAGGCACGGATGCTGGAGGGAGATGGCCTATGTGACAGATGCTGGCAGGACTCCTTATCTCCCGCTCTGGAGTCCCCTGTTTCAGGATCTCCGTTACAACATTCAGTACAGCTCTGAACATACTCACCAGAGGCACATTTTTGTCCTTTAGGGTGGATCTAATTTTAGAAAATTGTCAAGGTTTCTCTAAGGCTGGTGAAAAAGGTGAGGACCCAGATGGGAAAGGGCCCTGGCCAGGGGAGCTCCCTGACAGCTGGGAAGAGGAAGCTGATGGCAGGACAGAGAGACACAGTGCTCTGGGCACTCCCTCAGCAAATGTGTGTGAGCTGAGTTGCTCAAGGGCAACTGGACCAGATGCCATGACTTGAATGATGAGAAACTGACAATGACCACAGGAGGAAAGATGGAGGAAGATACAGAACTCTGGAAGGTTTTTGAGGAGACAAGAATATTGACTCAGCTAGCAAGGAGCAAGAACATGGAGAGGATCACTAACCAGACTGTCCCAGCACCTTCTCCGGAGCTTGTCAGCCTCCCTTGCCTGCCTGACCCAGTTTCTCTTTCTCCTTGGCTCCCACTCCCCTGCACTGGGTGTATCAGGCTGCATGAATCCTGAGAAATGAAGGCTGAGCTCAGTCCTCTAAGCCTGGCAGCACTGCAGGGTGAGGAGAGGTGAGGTCCATACCCATGCATGGCCTCTGGGACCCCAGGTGGGCACTGGGAGGCAGCCCCGCCTTCTCAGGTTTCTGTGCCCTTCCATCAGGAGCAGCTCCTGAGAAGGGCCCAGGCTCATCAGGAATCAGGTGAGAGGGAAGAGGCTCCTGGAGCAACTATGCAGCCCCCTCCCTGCCTGGCTCCTGCTGCACTCCTGCCTCCTTCTCTCTCTCTGTCTGCTCCTTCCCTCCTCCCTGCAGCCCTGTCTGCTTCCTTCCAGCGTGGCCACCTTCACCTTCACCCCATCAGCACATCTGTCTGTTTTTGGGCCTGTTTGTCTGTCTGTCGGACTGCAGATATTCTGTGGTCTGAGATGTCCCAGGACTGGGTCTGCCCTCAGCTCTCCCTTCGGGCTGTCCCTCTCCCCGCATCCCTCCCCCAGAGTCTGAGGGTCTCTCTTCCCATCACATCTGTCTGAGTCTCACCCTGTGAACCTGTCAGCGTCTCCCCCGCATCTCCTCCTGTCTGTGTCCTGTGCTGCCTCCCCCACCCCTGCTCCCTCTCTGCTCTCCCTCCCAGCTCTCTTCCCTGCTTCTTTTATCTTTTTTTCTCTCAGCCCCTTTTCCTATCTCTGCCTCACACCCCTGCCTCTTCTCCTCTTCCCTCCTTCCCTCCTCAAAGTGCAGACACTTCCTGTGACATCACCTGGGTGAGCTCCACCTGCCAGTTTCCCCCATTCTGTCCCCCTCCCCCAGGGGAGACTTCTGGCCCCAAATCTGTATCCTCTGCATTCCCCCAGTCCTGGGCCAGTTGTCTTCCTTACCTATTGATTGTCTGGAGAACCTGGCATTTTCCCCAGCCTCACACCCTCTATACAGCAGGCAGTGAGTAGCACAGGGAGAAAGGGGAAGAGATTGCTCTGGGGACCAGTTGCATGGATAGACCGACCCTCCCCTGTATCTACCCTTCTTGCCCTCAAGCAGGTGCACATCTGGGGAAATCCCAGTTGAGGCGGGGAGACAGCCCAGGACTGTTGGAACAGACACAGATCAAACACCCAGGTGCCCCTCCCCTTCTGTTCTGTCATGAAAGTTGTCCTTCCAGTCCTGCCTGCCCCTTTTGCCTCTGGGAATTCTGGCTCTGTAGTCTTGGCACAGAGCCTACCCCGCACAGTACCTGGAACACAGGAGGTGCTCAGTTAGTGCCCTTGGTCCAGGCCTCCTGCAGATGTGTTAGGGCAGGGTCAGTGTGATTTATGGTTTCTCCTCAGCTGGAGGTTCTTCCTGTGATCAGGAGCAATTCTTTCTGCTCCAAGTTCAGTGTCTCTTCCTATAGCTAGTACAGACTCTGACCCTTTAGGGACCTGCCATTACCATCTCTCTATTCCTTTCATTTCCACCCCAGGCTTTAAGGCACACAGTTGAGGGTTTAGAGGCATGTCAGCAGCATCAAGTGGAGACAGTGGTGGTGCCGCTTTACCTGGAGACCCACGGATTCGTGGGCGCGTCACCTGTGCATTCAGCCCTGGGTCTCTAAGTAGGCGCCACCTTCTGCATTTCTGAGAAGTCTTGCCTCTGCTTGAAGATTAACATTGTGGAAACAAACAGGCACCTTCCTTTGGTCACTGTTTCAGGGTCTTGGGATCCCCTCATTATGACTGTCTAGAGCAGGAAGCTCTGCAGGCAGGGACCACGTCTTTACTTCCTCCAGCCCAAGGCTCAATACTCATTCAGTCAGAATATGCTGTGAACACTGAGCAACTGTCTCAGGAAATCCTTGTGGTGATGCGTAAGCCAGATCCCTTTTGTTTTTATTCCTGGAGTGATAGGAAACATGGGTGAGGGGGCAGGGGAGGGGGCGGGGGATGGATAGTGTGGTTGCGGAACATAGTGCGGGGGCACGTCTGTCCTTATTTATGTTCTTGTTTAAAGGATTGCTGAGGGACCCGGGGAGGCTCAGTAGCTAAGTGTCTGCCTTCAGCCCAGGTCATGGTCCAGGGCCCTGGGATCAAGTCCTTCATCAGCCTCCTTGCTCAATTGGAATCCTGTTTCTCCCTCTCCCTGCTCCCTCTGCTTATGCGTGCTCTCACTCTCGCTCTCGTTCTCCTTCCCTTCCCGACAAATAAATCAATATTCATCTTTAAAATAACTTTTAAAAATCTTAAAAAAAATAAATTAAATTAATTAAAATTAAATTAATTCAAAAAGAAATCTTTTTAAAAAACAAAATCTGTAAAAAAATAAAATAAAATAAAGGACTGTTGAGTGGGCTCTTTAACTGGATCTGAGATTGGCCTCCAAATCAGCACAGGCTCGGCTCCACCAGGCTCCCCACGCCCTCTTCCTGTCAGCCAGGACCACCTGTATAGCCAAGACCCTTCCTACAAGGTCTCCAGCAAGGTTCCATTTAGTTCCATCCTCAGTCCACTTCCTTACCCACGCAGAGCCCCACTAGTCTTCCATTGCCCACCTCCTTCTTTCTTCCAGGATTCTATTTAAGCCACCTCCTTTCCCGTTCCCCACCCTTCCCTTGTATCTGCCTCCTAATGGCCCCAACTCCCTGAGACCCAGTCTTGCTCATGCCACGTCTCTTGAAGGTCCCTCCTCCCAGAAGGTCCCCCCTCCTGAGGGTCCTATTTCCATAAAGGCCAAGCTAAGCTCTACTCCAAGTCCTGACTCTGCTTGGTCAATCTCTTGGGTTTGGCTTGCAGTTTCTTTTGAGGTCTTTCTCCTCTTAGACAGGAAAGGCCCACTGGTAAGTGATTTCTTGTGTTTATAGAGTTGGCAAGAAAACTGAGAGCCACAGAGGAAGAAAGTTGACTGTGTACTACCACTGGCTGTGAAAGCCCTTAGAGTTCGAGCAAAGGGTGTTTCTTGGAACTAGAGCTAGTGTTTGGATTGTGAGGTACAGAGCAGAGGCCTTGTGAGTTTGGAAAGGGCAGGTAGGTTTGCTGGGGTCAGTGTGATGTGGACGCCTACACTCTTTGTTTCCCTCCAGATCAGAAATGTTCTCAGTTCTGGTGAGCAAAATATGAGTTAGAGGAGGTTGTTCCTTGGTGCTTTTTCTCCAGCATCCTTCCCACCTCTTTGCCCTGCCCTATTCCTGGCTTTTCCTTTCTGACCTGCTGCAGAGCTTGCTTTCTTCATCTTTCTCTCTCCCACAGGCCCCAGAACATAGTATATTTAGACATGTTCCTGGAATGAGTAAAGATTCTTCTACCTGGCTCTGCAGCCTCCTTCATGTTTTCCCTTATTTCTCACTGGAGATTCTGAATGTCTCTATGTCATATCTTCTTGGGGAGGACATCAGTGTCCACTTTGCAGAATAGCAGGTCCACTGTGATAGAATGGTCCACCAGCATGACAGAGGATTTGGGGTCTTCGTCTTCCAAGTTCAAGAAATTAGGTATCTTTTTTTTTTTTAAGATTTTATTTATTTATTTGAGAGAGAGACAGTGAGAGAGAGCATGAGCGAGGAGAAGGTCAGAGAGTGAAACAGACTCCCCATGGAGCTGGGAGCCCGATGTGGGACTCGATCCCGGGACTCCGGGATCATGACCTGAGCCGAAGGCAGTCGTCCAACCAACTGAGCCACCCAGGCGTCCAAGAAATTAGGTATCTTTACAGCTGCTAAATATATCTCCCTGCCTTTCTTATCTAATTTTAAAAAGTTGTGGTGGGGATTGATTCTAGACAAGGTCAGGCTGTTGGAGGCTAGAGTACCAAGGTCCCCTGGGGTGTGGCTGCCTAGTGGTCTTCAAAACACTGTATGAAGGCTTCTCTGAGTTCCCAAGTATATTATAAATGAGCCTGTGCTAAATAAACCTTGAATATTGATGGTTCTGTTTTTTTCTATTGGAATCTATCAATTTTATGTACCTGATAGGCACATTTATTGATCGATAAAGGCTTAGAAGAGCAAACCTGAAATAGAACTGATTTCCTGGGTCTTCTAGAGGCAGTTTTCTGTTATTGCAAAATATATTTGTAACTCTTTAATTTCAAAGGCCCTTGGAATCTTAAACTATTCTCCTTTCTCCCCTCTCCTTACCACCATGTACACTGTGAGCATCACCCCAAAACCAGAAGCCCAGACAACACTTATCCATGCACAAAAACTGTCTTCTTGATTATATGTGGTCAATGTTGATTTCTAAGTTGTCTTTCTCTTGCCCTCTAGCAGTTCTTGGGAAACTTCTTTTTCATTATCAATTGATACCTGTTATGTATTCTTTTGGTTTATCTTTGTCCCTTTTTTCTTTGATTATCACAGAAATCACAAAGTAGAGTGGGGATGAAAAAGAACTAGGAAGAGGGATGAAGAGTGTCCTTTAGTGATGGAGGCTCTTTGTTGTGGATTATGTTGTTTGAGCTGCAATGAGGCAGATGGGTCTTGGTGGAGAAGTTCTATGGATCTATATTTGGATAAAACCTCAGAACTTTGAGGCATGACACAACTTTCAGATAACTCAGATGATCTGGTGTTTTTTCAACAACAATACAAAGCAAATGAACTTTCCAAGGGATCAGGTGACAATGTAGAGAAGCTACCTTGAGCTATGAGTGGACCAGGCACAGTCTGGTGAGGAAGGATGTGGGAGACAGAGACAGCGGAGTCCTTACATGGGAGAACAAAAGACACATTTAACGGTAATGAAGGAAGATAATCAGAGGTAAGTTGGCCTTTCCTAAGCCACCTTGGGTGCAGTATATTACTGAGGGTGTGTATTCAGAGAAGGTGCATGAAAGAAGGAGCCGTGGGCCCTGACCACTCACGACTACTAGTCTAAAATGGAGACATAGTATAGTGATGGATGGGACCACTAGATGGATTTCTAGATTCTATGCTTACAAGGAAAGGAAGGTTTAGAGGAAAAAACAAAGCTGTTAAATAAAGATTCTTGGAAAAAGTGGGTATGGATCAGTGCTCATTTTAGACAATACATTATTTCTAAAGCCTACATGGCCAGAGGTATGACATAATCAATCTATATTTAAATTGTAAATTTAAAAGTTTTTAAACTTTTCAAAAGTTTTTTTAACAGACCTAAGACATGACACAGGGCAAAAAAAAAAAAAAAAAAAAAAAAGCCTTTATTTTTAACATCAGAGAAAACTATTTGTATTTGTATATCTTCTAGACCTCACACCCATATCTGGGCTAAAGAAAATGTTGAATAATGACTTATTAAAAGAAAAGAGAAAAAAATATTTAAAACTCTAGAAAAAAATTCACCCCTATATAACCTTCCCTTTTCTAAGCTATCTGTTTGAAGTATTAAACTCAGTCATTATTCATATTAATTTTGCTTTTGGTCTCTAGGGACCCAAGAAATAAAAGCTGTAGGGAAAAAAAATAAGAGAATAATTCAAGACTTTAGGAGAATAAAAATAGAGTAATTCTGATTTTTCTTCTAGAAAGGTTACTTTTGTTATTTCTCTAAGCACACCATTTGTTGAAGGCCCAACTGCATGATTTGCAGGACCCAATAGAAAATGAAAATGTAAGGCCTTGTGTTAATGACTAACATGTACAAAACAAGCACAGCAGAGCATGAAACCAAGTGTGAGGTTCTCCTCAGCTTGGGGCTCTGTGTGACTGCCTAAGTTGCACACCCATGAAACATACTACTTAGGTATTTTCCATGTAATTGCTTCTGATTGTAAAATGGCTTGTCATCTTTTTGCCTTCTTCCATTTTAAAACCACACTAGCTCTTATTAGAAAGTAGATGAATATTGATTAAAAACACTAAACATGTTCATAATTTTTTTAAAGCTTTATTTATTTATTTGACAGACAGAAATCACAAGGAGGCAGAGAGGCAGGCAGAGAGAGATGAGGAAGCAGACTCCCCACTGAGCAGAGAGCCCGAAGCGGGGCTCAGTCCCAGGACCCCGGGATCATGACCTAGGCGAAGGCAGAGGCTTTAACCCACTGAGCCACCCAGGCGCCCCCATGTTCATAATTTTTGATGTGAAAGAATAATGTTATAACACATTGGGTAAGTTTATTGGTTGGCAGATGTATTCAAGAAGAGTATCCTTGGTTAATTCATTATAAATACTGGCTGAAGTAAAGCCAATGATGAACAATGTTGAATTGCTATCAGTTGCTCTGTAGTTGACTTATTTAGATAAAATTATTTAGCCCTTGTCTATTGAACTGAAGACAATATTTTATCTAATATCACTGCAATGTGGACGAAGTTTTGTTAAGTACCAAATGACAAATTGAGACCAATTAAAGAAATGAACACTCTAATGTTTATATGCAAACTGTTAAATTTGAGTACAGGCAGAACATGTGAGTAAACTGAGAGTGACTAAAGGTCACTATTGAAAATTATGTTAGATTTATTTTAAATTAACCTAGGAAAACTATCCCTTTATGGCCCATAAATATAAATTTTGCCTATATTTGACATATATCTGTAATAAGTTATTAATTTCATAATAAAATTTCAAAAACAGACATGTATACAGTGCATTCATTTGTTTTTTCATATTTAATATACAACAATGGGTATATGCATGGCACAAAAAAATGAGGGATCATAATTGAAAGCCAGAGTCCTAGCCCAGTCCAGCGCTACTTCTCACCAATCTGACTGCTACCTCCCTATCACTGAGTAACATGGTCTGTGTTATTTATTTATCTTTAGGAATTTTCTCATGACTTATTGCTTGGATGGCTAAGAGTCAAATTCACCATCCTGTCAACGACTCATATCATTTTAAATTTTTTACTCCTGGGACATATAAAAGGTACGTTGTAACTTCTGTTTTTTGCCCTAACTGGCTTACATGCTGACTCTTGATTTGCCTCTCAGATGAAGAAATTCCTCCATCTGCAGTTCTTTCTCCTTCCCATCAATCCTTTTCTGGCAGTTATAATCTTTGCTTTCATGTTGTCTAGGTTGATTAAAATTTACACTGCTCAATATTGAAGTTTCCAGCCAAGATGAAAAACAATAAATGTTAAAAATCTATGACTTAGAACCATGCTACTTGCATAGGCAGCAGTATCCCGATGCCAAACTTGTTTCTCTGTGGTCAGGTCGTAGCTTTGAGCTGCTCAAGAATGGATCTCACATCTTGTTGAAATTGATTCTCTCTTCTTACTTGTCATCCAGATCTCAAAAGTGTGATTTGTTACAATTATTTTATATTTGAATCAGGTTTGTCTTGCTTATCTTTTTCCAGAATTTCTATTTCACCTTTCTGCTGTCGTTATTGACTGAAGTCATGTGAGTTTTCTTTACAAGGACTATTTATTCCATACATATTTTTTGGTATCTAATCAGTTCCTTTTCTTCAAGACTATTTTTCCTTTAGGTGTCACTCAACTTATGTTCTTATTTTAATGTTGTATTTCAAGGTCTCCTAAGTGCATATACAAAGTTACCATTTCTGTTTTGCTGGAACTCTAGGTGAACTTCACAATTGTGGGTACAGCCTTCCTTTATTGTACTTTTCACTTATATTCCTCTTATTAATATGTTCAGACCACATCCTTAAAAAGAAACAAAGATAGGGAAAGAAGCAAACAGATAGGAAGATTCACATAGGGTGGAAGACATAGGAGAAGAGAAAACATAGGAGGTAAAATTTCTGTCTGGTGGTCTTGGTAAACAGAGAATTTTAGGTTCCAAATTGTATTTTACAATCAAAATGTTAAAGATACACCACAATTTTATTTGTAGATTCCACTCTGATGAAAATCTGATGCAATTCTCCTGTACTTTCTCTCTAGAAACAATGCTCTGCATTTCAAAGTTAGGTATCATGGGGTAGATTTATTTAGTTATATTTTCCACTTATTCTCAAGGGTACTGAGCAGTCCCCTTTATTGTGAAATTTGTGGGGTGTTTTTTCCCCTCAGCTTTTATAAATGACTTCTCTTCCTGCTGTAGGTATTTCTCCTTCCCTGTTTTTTTCCCTCTTCGAAGCTCAAATTCATGCCATTCATATATGGACACTATTAGAACACTGCATTAGGATGCTTTTCTCTCAAAATCAATCTCTCTTGGTCTTTTTTTAGCTCTGAATAAAATTTCCTTCTTATTTTTGCATTTTTTAATGTTTTAAAATTTTTAATTTACATAATAAGTATACAATTTTAAACTCTCTTCCCCACCCCATCCTACTTTTTTTGTAGTATATTTTGTATAATATTTGGCGTTATGTAACTAATACATTGCTGAGTCATTCTGAAAATGGGAATTTGAAATGTTTACATTTTCTCTTAAAGCCTGCAATTCTAAATGTTTTCATTGCTTTCATGCTATTAGTTCTTCTTGGTCATTCCTTACTCGGCTGCTGATTTGCATCATGGGTGTAGCAATAAGAAGATAATTTAGATTCTGGAAGCAGCATCTTCCTTCCTGATTTGTATTTTTCCCCAGCATTCATAATCAGCAACATTCCAGGGTCCAAGACTTGGATGCTAGCCTTGAGATTTGTCATCCTGACTACTTTTTTCTTAGCCTTCATGTCTTAATCTCTGACCACTTCCCTGATTCTGTAGAGCTTCTAAAACCCAGGACTCTGTACCTGTTATTTTATAATAAAATTTAATTAAAATTATACTAAAATACAACTGACCTGCATCTTACAGAAATTTGATTATGCTTCACTCAGCATAATCTCTTCCAGTCCCATCCATGTAGATACAAAAGTTGGGTATTCATCCTTTCTGATGGAATCATAGTACTCCCTAGTATATATGGACCACATCTTCCTTATCCATTTGTCCGCTGAAGGGCATCTTGGTCTTTCCACAGTTTGGTGACTGTGGTCATTGCTGCTGTGAACATTGGGGTACAGATGGCCCTTCTTTTCACTACATCTGCATCTTTGCAGTAAATACCCAGTAGTGCAATTGCAGGGTTAAAGGGAAGCTCTATTTTTAATTCCTTAAGGAATCTCCAAATTGTTTTCCAAAGTGGCTGCACCAACTTGCATTCCCACCAACAGTGTAGGAGCGTTCCCCTTTCTCCATATCTTCTCCAACACGTGTTGTTTACTGTCTTATTAATTTTGGCCATTCTAACTGGTGTAAGGTGGTATCTCAATGTGGTTTTGATTTTAAATCTCCCTGATGGCTAGTGATGATGAACATGTCTTCATTGGAGAAGTCTGTTCATGTGTTCTGCCCATTTTTTGACATGATTATCTGTTTTACATGTGTTGAGTTTGAGGAGTTCTTTATAGATCTTGGATGTCAGCCCTCTGTCTGTACTGTCATTTGCAAATATCTTCTCCCATTCCATGGGTTGCCCTTTGTTTTGTTAACTGTTTACTTCACTGTGCAGAAGGTTTTGATCTTGATGAAGTCCCAAAAGTTCATTTTTGCTTTTGTTTCCTTTGCTTTTGGAGACATATCTTGAAAGAAGTTCCTGTGGCTGATGTCGAAGAAGTTACTGCCTATGTTCTCCTCTAGGATTCTGATGGATTCTTGCCTCATGTTGAGGTCTTTTATCCATTTCAAGTTTATCTTTGTGTATGGTGTAAGAGAATGGCCGACTTTCATTCTTCTACATACAGCTATCCAATTTCCCAGCACCATTTATTGAAGAGACTGTCTTTTTTCCACTGTATATTTTTTTTCCTACTTTGTCGAAGATTATTTGACCATAGAGTTGAGGGTCCATATCTGGGCTCTCTCCTCTGTTCCACTGGTCTGTGTGTCTGTTTTTAGGCCACTTCCATGCTGTCTTGGTGATCACAGCTTTGTAGTAAAGCTTGAAATCAGGCAACGTGATGCTGCCAGTTTTGTTTATCTTTTTCTTTCTTTTTGTTATTTTTATTTTTATTTTTCATATTCTGGGATAAATGCACAACTTAAGTCTATAAAATTTAAAATATCAGGAAAAGCCTACAAAACCCTTATAATATACGCCACATAGTATCATAATATAAAAATATACTTGGTGTCCAAACTTTGTTTTTCTTTTTCCATATTTCCTTAGCAATTTGGGGTCTCTTCTGATTCCATAAAAATTTTAGGATTGTTTGCTCCAGCTCTTTGAAAAATGCCGGTGAAATTTTTATTGGAATGGAATTGAAAGTATAGATTGCTCTAGGCAGTATAGACATTTTAACAGTATTTATTCTTCCGATCCATGAGCATGGAATGGTCTTCCATCTTTTTGTTTCTTCTTCGATTTCTTTCATGAGTGTTCCATAGTTCCTTGAGTACAGATCCTTTGCCTCTTTGGTTGGGTTTATTCCCAGGTATCTTATGGTTCTGTAATTTCATTGTTAGTGTATAGGAAAGCAACTGATTTCTGTACATTGACTTTGTATCCTGCCACATTACTGAATTGCTGAATGAGTTCTAGTAGGTAGGGGTGGAGTCTTTTGGGTTTTCCTTATAAAGTATCATGTCATCTGCAAAGAGAGAGAGTTTGACTTCTTCATTGCCAATCTGAATACCTTTTATTTCTCTTTGCTGTCTGATTGCTATTGCTAGGCCTTCTAAACTATGTTGAACAAGAGTGGTGAGAGTGGGCATCCTTGCCATGTTCCTGATCTCAATGGGAAGGCTATGAGCTTTTTCCCATTGAGGATATTTGCTGTGTGTTTTTCATAGATAGATTTTATGAAGCTCAGGAATGTTCCCTCTATCCCTATAATTTGAAGCGTTTTAATCAGGAATGGTTGCTGGATTTTGTCAAATGCTTTTTCTGCATCAATAGAGAGAACCATGTGGTTCTTCTCTCTTCTCTCATTGATGTGTTCTATCACACTGATTGATTTGCGAATGTTGAACCATCCTTGAAACCCAGAAATGAATCCACCTGGTCATGATGGATAATCTTTTTAATGTGCCATTGGATCCTATTTGCTAGGATCTTGTTGAGAATCTTAGTACCATATTCATCAGGGATATTGGCCTGAAGTTCTCCTTTTTGGTGGGGTCTTTGCCTGGTTTGGGGGTCAGGGTAATGCTGGCTTCATAAAAAGAGTCTGGGAGTTTACCTTCTGCTTCAATTTTTTGAAACAGGTTCAGGAGAAGAGGTGTTATTTCTTCTTTGAAAGCTTGGTAGAATTACCCAGGGAATCCATCAGGTCCTGGGCTCTTGTATTTTGGGAGGTTTTTGATGGTTTCACTTATTTGTGGAGCAGAAATAATAACACGGAGGACATGGGGAGATGGAGAGGAGAAGGGAGTTGAGGGAAATTGGAGGGAGAGATGAACCATGAGAGACTATGGACTCTGAAAAACAATCTGAGGGTTTTGAAGGGGTGGGGAGTGGGAAGGTGGGTGAGCCTGCTGGTGGGTATTATGGAGGGCACATATTGCATGGAGCACTGGGTGTGGCACATAAACAATGAATTCTGTTACACTGAAAAGAAATTTAAAAAATAAAAAAATAAAAATAAAAGGCATATAGACCAGTGAAACAGAGGAGACAGATCAGATATGGACCCTCAACTTTATGGCCAAATAATCTTTGACAAAGTAGGAAAAAATATACAGTGAAAAAAAGACAGTCTCTTCAATAAATGGTGCTGGGAAATTGGACAGCTATATGTAGAAGAATGAAGCTCGACCATTCTCTTACACCATACACAAAGATAAACTTGAAATGGATAAAAGACCTCAACATGAGGCAAGAATCCATCAGAATCCTAGAGGAGAACATAGGCAGTAACTTCTTCGACATCAGCCACAGGAACTTCTTTCAAGATATGTCTCCAAAGGCAAAGGAAACAAAGCAAAAATGAACTTTTGGGACTTCATCAAGCTCAAAAGCTTCTGGACAGGGAAGTAAACAGTTAACAAAACAAAGGGCAACCCATGGAATGGGAGAAGATATTTGCAAATGATAGTACAGACAGAGGGCTGATATCCAAGATCTATAAAGAACTCAGCATACACAAAACAGATAATCATGTCAAAAAATGGGCAGAACACATGAACAGACACTTCTCCAATGAAGACATACAAATAGCTAACAGACACATGAAAAAATGTTCATCATCATTAGCCATCAGGAGATTCAAATCAAAACTACATTGAGATACTACCTTACACTAGTTAGAATGGCCAAAATTTATAATAAGACAGTAAACAACACGTGTTGGAGAAGATATGAAAAAGGGGAACGCTCCTACACTGTTGGTGGGAATGCAAGTTGGTGCAGCCACAATGGAAAACAATTTGGAGATTCCTTAAGGAATTAAAAATAGAGCTTCCCTTTAACCCTGCAATTGCACTACTGGGTATTTACTGCAAAGATGCAGATGTAGTGAAAAGAAGGGCCATCTGTACCCCAATGTTCACAGCAGCAATGACCACAGTCACCAAACTGTGGAAAGAACCAAGATGCCCTCCAACAGATGAAAGGGTAAAGCTGTAGTTTATATATACTAGGGAGTACTATGATTCCATCAGAAAGGATGAATACCCAACTTTGTATCAACATGGATGGGACTGGAAGAGATTATGCTGAGTGAAATAAGTCAGGAGAGAGTCAATGATCATATGGTTTTGCTTATTTGTGGAGCATTAGAAATAATACGGAGGACATGGGAGATGGAGAGGAGAAGGGAGCTGGAGAAATTGGAGGGAGAGACAAACCATGAGAGACTGTGGACTCTGAGGAATAACTGAGAGTTTTGGAGTGGAGGAGGGTGGGAGGTTGGGTGAGCCTGGTGGTGTGTATTATGGAGGGCACGTATTGCATGGAGCACTAGGTATGGTGCATAGACAATGAATTCTGGAACACTGAAAAGAAATTTTAAAAATACATAGAAAAAAATTTTAAGTAAGTAAGTAAATAAATAAATAAATAGTCAAAGCTTCTCCTACAATATTACAGGGTAGAGTACGGTCTGTTGTTTTGTTTTGTTTTGTTTTAGTGGAATTTTTTTAATTTTTTAATTAACATATAATGTATAATTAGCCCCTGTGGTACAGGTATGTGAATCACCAGGTTTACACACTTCACAGTACTCACCACAACACATACCTTCCCCAATGTCCATAATCCTACCACTCTCTCCTATCTCCCTCAGTTTGTTTTGGGAGGTTATGAGTCTCTTATGGTTTGTCTCCCTCCCAATCCCATCTTGTATCATTTATTTCTTTGTTACCCACCAAACCCCCAACATTGCCTCTCAACTTCCTTATATCAGGGAGATCATATGATAATTGTCTTTCTCTGATTGACAGATTTCACTAAGCATAATACCCTATAGTTCCATCCATGTCATCACAAATGGGAAGATTTCACTTCTTTTCATGGCTGCATAGTATTCACTATATATATATATATATATATATATATATATATAACTTCTTCTTTATCCATTCATCTGTTGATGGAAATCTAGGTTTTTTCCATAGTTTGGCTATTGTTGACATTGCTGTTATAAACATTCGGGTGCACATGCCCCTTTGGATCACTACATTAGTATCTTTAGGGTAAATACCCAATAGTGCAATTTGCTGGGTCATAGGGTAGTTCTATTTTCAAGGTTTTGAGGAATCTCTATGCTGTTTTCCAGAATGGCTGCACCAGCTTGCATTCCCACCAACAGCGTAGGAGTGTTCCCCTTTCTCTGCATCCTTGCCAGTATCTGTCATTTCCTGACTTGTTAATTTAAGCCATTCTGACTGGTGTGAGGTGGTATCTCATTGTGGTTTTGATTTGTATTTCCCTGTGTTCTCCTCAAAGATTTTGATGGATTCCTTTCTCAAATTGAGGTCCTTCATCCATTTTGAGTCTATTTTCATGTGTGGTAAAAGGAAATGGTCCAGTTTCATTTTTCTGCATGTGGCTGTCCAATTTTCCCAACACCATTTTTTGAAGAGACTGTCTTTATCCCATTGGACATTCTTTCCTGCTTTGTCAAAAATTAGTTGACCATAGAGTTAAAGGTCTATTTCTGGGCTCTCTATTCTGTTTCATTGATTTGTGTGTCTGGTTTTGTGCCAGTACCATACTGTCTTGATGATGACACTTTGTAATAGAGCTTGAAGTCTGGAATTGGGATGCCACCAACTTTGGATCCTATTGGCTAGCATTTTGGTGAGAATCTTCACATCTGTGTTCATCAAGGATATTCATCTGTAATTCTCTTTTTTGATGGGATCTTTGTCTGGTTTTGGGATCAAGGTAATGCTGGCCTCATAAAATGAGTTTGGAAGTTTTCCTTCCATTTCTATTTTTTGGAACAGCTTCAGGAAAATAGAAATTCATTCTTCTTTAAATGCTTGGTAGAATTCCCCTGGGAAGCCATCTGGCCCTGGGCTCTTGTTTGTTGGGACATTTTTGATGACTGCTTCAATTTCCTTAATGGTTATGGGTCTGTTCAGGTTTTCTCTTTCTTCCTGGTCCAGTTGTGGTCGTTTATATGTCTCTAGGAATGCATCCATTTCTTCTAGATTGTCAAATTTGCTAGCGTATAGTTGCTCAGAATATGTTCTTATAATTGTTTGTATTTCATTGGTATTGGTTGTGATCTCTCGTCTTTCATTCATGATTTTATTTGGGTCCTTTCTTTTTTCTTTTTGATAAGTCTGGCCAAGGCTTTATCAATCTTATTAATTCTTTCAAAGAACCAGCTCTTAGTTTCATTGATTTGTTCTATTGGTTTTTGTGGTTTTATTTTATTGATTTCTGCTTTGACCTTTATTATTTTTCTTGTCCTGCTGGGTTTAGGCTTTCTTTGTTGTTCTTTCTCCTGTTCCCTTAGTGTAGGGTTAGGTTGTGTGCCTGAGACCTTTCTTGTTTCTTGAGAAAGGTTTGTATTGCTATATATTTTCCTCTCAGGACTGCCTTTGCTGTGTCTCACAGATTTTGAACCGCTGTGTTTTCCTTATCATTTGTTTCCATGAATTTTTTCAATTCTTCTTTAATTTCCTGGTTGACCCATTCATTCTTTAGAAGGATGCTTTTTAGTATCCATGTATTTGGATTCTTTCCAAATTTCCCCTTGTGATTGAGTTCTAGCTTCAGAGCATTGTGGTCTGAAAATATGCAAGGAATGATCCCAATCTTTTGGTACCAGTTGAGATCTGATTTGTGACCCAGGATGTGATCTATTCTGGAGAATGTTCCATGTGCACTAGAGAAGAATGTGTATTCTGTTGCTTTGGGATGGAATGTTCTGAATATATCTGTGATGTCCATCTGGTCCAGTGTGTCATTTAAGGCCTTTATTTCTTTGTTGATCTTTTGCTTGGATGATCTGTCCATTTCAGCGAGGGGAATGTTAAAGTCCCCTACTATTATTGTATTCTTGTCAATGTGTTTCTTTGGATTTGTTATTTATTGGTTTATATAGTTGGCTGCTCCCATATTAGGGGCATAGATATTTAAAATTGTTAGATCTTCTTGTTGGACAGGCCCTTTGAGTATGATATAGTGTCCTTTCTCATCTCTTATAATAATCTTTGGCTTAAAATCTAATTTATCTGATTAAGGATTGGCACCCCAGCTTTCTTTTGATGTCCATTAGCATAGTAAATTATTTTCCACCCCCTCACTTTATATCTGGAGGTGTCTTTGGATCCAAAATGAGTTTCTTGCAGACAGCATATTGATGGGTTTTGTTTTTTTATCCATTCTGCTACCCTGTGTCTTTTGATTGGGGCATTTAGCCCATTTACATTCAGGGTAACTATTGACTGATTTGAATTTAATCCACTGTATTGCCTATAAGGTGACTGCTACTAAGTATTGTCTCTGTTCCTTTCAGATCTACTACTTTTAGGCTCTCTCTTTGCTTAGAGGACCCCTTTCAATATTTCCTGTAGAACTGGTTTGGTGTTTACAAATTCTTTCAGTTTTTGATGGTCCTGGAAGCTTTTTATCTCCCTTTCTATTTTCAGTGATAGCCTAGCTGGATACAGTATTCTTGGCTGCATGTTTTTCTCGTTTCGTACTCTGAATATATCATGCCAGTTCTTTTAGGCCTGCCAGGTCTCTGTGGATGAGTCTGCTGCAAATCTAATATTTTTACCATTGTATGTTGTAGACTTCTTGTCCTGGGCTGCTTTCAGGATTTTCTCTTTGTCACTAAGAATTGTAAATTTTACTATTAGATGACAGGGTGTGGACCTATTCTTATTGATTTTGAGGGGGATTCTCTGTGCCTCCTGGATTTTGATGCTTGTTCTCTTTGCCATATTAAGGAAATTCTCTACAATAATTCTCTCCAATATACCTTCTGCTCCCCTCTCTCTTTCTTCTTCTTCTGGAATCCCAATTATTCTAATGTTGTTTCATCTTATGGTATCACTTATCTCTTAAATTCTCCCCTCATGGTCCAGGAGTTGTTTGTCTCTCTTTTGCTCAGTTTGTTTATTCCCTGTCATTTGGTCTTCTATATCACTAATTCTCTCTTTTGCCTCTTTTGTCCTAGTAAGAGCCTCCACTTTTTATTGCACCTCATTAATAGCTTTTTTCAATTTCAGCTTGGTTAGACTGTTGTTCTTTTATTTCTCCAGAAAGGATTTTTATTTCTCCAGACAGCATTTCTCTAATATCTCCCATGCCTTTTTCTAGCCTGGCTAGCACCTTGAGAATCATCATTCTGAACTCTAGATTTGACATATTACCAATGTCCATACTGATTAGGTCCCTAGCCTTTGGTACTGCCTCTTGTTCCTTTTGTGTGTGTGTGTGTGTGTGGTGAACTTTTCCACCTTGTCATTTTATCCAGATAAGAATACATGAAGGAGAGAATAAAATATTAAAAGGGTGGCAACGACCCCAGGTAAATGTGCATTAACCAAATGAGAAGAGACATCAAATTGTGGGGGGAAGATAGGGGGTAAAAAGAAGTTCAGGAAGAAAAATTTTTTTAAATAAAAAATAACGAAAAAATATAAAAAGAAAACATGTTAGACGGGTGAATAGAACAGCGTCACCCACTTAATTTTGGGACTATTGTGGTCTCTTAGAAGAAACTACCTTTCAAAATTTTAAATAATGAAAAAAATACACACACACACACACACAAACAAAATAAGGGTAAACACGATGAAGAGATGGAATATGACTATAAAGATGAAAATTTTTTTAAAAAATTCTAAAAAAGGAGTTGATAAGTTGGTTGGGAGAATAAAGAAAAAGAAACTGGAGAGAATTTGCTCAGGCTGGAGACTAGAACAAAGCCCTGTGCTAGATTTAGAGCATATTTTGATCTATTAGAAGAAGTTGTATCCCAAGTTTTTTTTAGAAGAAAAAAACCTATGTGTATACAAAGAATAAAGTTAGATACAATGAAGGATAAAATACGAATATGATAATGAAGGTTCAAAAAGATTTTTTTTATGAAAGGTATTAAGATGAACTAGTTAAAAATGTTAAAAGAGCAAAGAGTAAAAGTTAAAAAAATTATCATAAGAAAAAAATAAAATTAAAAAAAATTAACTTTGCAAGACTAAAGAATCATGGGGAGAAAGCCATGTTCCATGCTTTGCTTTCTCCTCCTCTGGAATTCTGCTATTCTCCTTGGTAAGTGAACTTGATCTTGGCTGGATTTCTTGGTGATCTTCAGAGGGAGGGGCCTGTTGTAGTGATTCTGAAGTGTCTTTGCCTGAGCAGGGGCTGGGCTAAGTAATCTGCTTGGGTTCGCTTTGGGGAGCTTTTGTTCCCTGAGGGATTTCCTTAGAGTTCTGGAGCAGAGGAATGAACATAGCGGCCTCCCAATCCTGGCCCAGAGGAGCTGATAGCTTGGGGCCCCACTCCTCAGTGTGCCCTCAGACAAAAGCGCTTAATCACTCCCATCTCTGTGGTCTCCAGCAGCACTCCGAGCTCACCTGACCTGTGACCAAGCGTCTCTGTCTCTGGCACACAGCTCCGCCTGGAGTCTTCAAACCCAGCAGATCCCTCCCACTTTTCCAGGGGGACTCCCCAGATCTTGTGGGGTCCCTGCTCAAAGAGCAGTGGCCTGACTCTGCCACAGATCAGTTTAAGGTAACCCCGAGTTGAGAGCTCACACATTGTCTTCATCTCTATAGCTGGCTTCCCTGCAACTGCCCCTCAGAACAATGTATTACTTAAAATATAACCCCTGGGAAATTTTACTAGTTACCAAGCACATTTAGATACAGATACTGCAAACAGGCCTCTGGGGGAGAGGACCATATATGGCCTTGAAGCTGAGTAGCTGGGGATGCCCAGCTTGCTCAGGGCAGAACGCCGCCTGCTTCATGGAAGCTGAGCAGCTGGGAATGCCCGGCCCACTCAGGGTGGAACGCTGCCTGCTTCATTTTTCCGTTATCTCCCCTTTCCCCCCAGAGAGCACCTGTGGCTACTTAGATAAGTCCTTTGAATATGCTTGTTCAACTATAAACTTTATATTACTTGTACAGACATATTCTGCCCTCCTTCTTGTTTATCTACAAGACATATGACTAATGTTTGACCTTCATCGACCCTTCTGTTGGTTACTGTTTCTATCTAATAAAAGCGAGACTGTGGAGTTGCTGGAGCAGCAGTCTTTTCGACTGTTGTCCCCTGCTCCCAATCTCCAGCAGCTGACTTGTTTGTGCCTAATTCTTCTCCCATTCACCAACTGGAATTGGCATGCCCTGCTTTAATACCTGCAAGCTCTGTGATGCTCAGACAACCCCAATCCTTCTGTGACCCCACGGGACCTGAGACCACGCTGTCCCTGCATGGGCATCACCCCGGCTTAGACTCTGGAGCAATGTCCCTCAGTGGAGCAGACTTTTAAAAGTTCTGATTTTGTGCTTCATTGCTCTTCCACTTGCTGGGAACTGACACCTCCCCCCACTGTCTATCTTCCCCATCGCTTTGGATTCACTTCTCCACAGGTCCTACTTTTCAGAAAGTGGTCAATTTTCTGTTTCTAGAACTGCTTCTCTTATTCTCTTTGATATCCTGTTGGATTTGTAAGTGTTTGGAATGGTGTGATAAACTATCTAGCTGATCTCCTGCTACCTCATGTCATCTCAGCCTGCTACTCCTCTGCCATCTTGACTCCCAGATTTTTATGTGGTTTTTTTAGTTAGCTGATGTATAGTTGTCAAATCACCTTATTTAGTCCTGTCAACGTGCTTTGCTCTGAAACCTACTTTTCCTGTTACCAACTTTGGTTTGACTATTGTTAACTTAGTATGTTTTACTACCCTTTTAGTTTTCCCATTTTGTTTCTTTATGTTTACAGTATGTTTCTTGTTGGCAGTATGGGATTCTCATTTTATATCCAATCCAGTCATTTACTGGTGTTTAGACCATTCCCATGTAATGTCATTACTACTAAGCTTAAGTGTAACATACAATTTTCTAGTATTTTCTACTGGTGCCATCTGTTCTTTGCTACCTTTCTCTCTTTTTCCCTTTGTTCAAATCTAGTACATATTTTTTAATGATCTACTTCATCAGTTTTGTTGTCATATTGACAATTTTTTGTTGTTGACATTTTAGAATTACTTTAAGGCTTAGAGTAAAAATATTAAATGGCATAATCTTTTTTAAAACAATATTTCATTGATTTACTTGAGTGAGCAGGAGCACTGAGAGAGAGGGAGAAGCAGACTCTTTGCTGAGTGGGGAGCCTGCCAGGGGACTCAATCCCAGGACCCTGATATCATGATGGGAGCTAAAGTTTGGCCCTAATGTAACATAATCTAAGTTAAGTGAAATAAAATCAATTTAAAAATAGTTTAAAAATAGCACAAAATATACTTAGGTAACTCCCTTCCCATGTTTTATTTTTGTTATATAATTGCCACATATCATAAATATCAGATTATATCACTGTTTTTTTTTTAAAGATTTTATTTATTTATTTGACACAGAGAGAACACAAGTAGGCAGAGAGGCAGGCAGAGAGAGAGAGGAGGAAGCAGGCTCCCTGCTGAGCAGAGAGCCCGATGTGGGACTCGATCCCAGGACCCTGAGATCATGACCTGAGCCGAAGGCAGCGGCTTAACCACTGAGCCACCCAGGCGCCCCCTGTTTTTTTTTTAAAGATTTTATTTATTTATTTGACAGAGAGAGATCACAAGTAGGCAGAGAGGCAGGCAGAGAGAGAGAGAGAGAGGAGGAAGCAGGCTCCCTGCTGAGCAGAGAGCCCAATGCGGGACTTGATCCCAGGACCCCGAGATCATGACCTGAGCCGAAGGCAGCGGCTTAACCCACTGAGCCACCCAGGTGCCCCTATCACTGTTGTTTTTTAAAAGTCAATGTTTTAACAAATTTTAAATGGTACCAAAAAATGTCATATTAACCCATGTACTAACCCTGTCTGGTACTCTTCATTCCTTTGTGTGGATTCATATTTATATCAGTTATCATTTTTCTTCTATATTAAAAACTACTTTTTTATTGAAGTATAGCTAACACACAATTTCACATTAGTTTCAAGTATACATGTTTTGACGATTCTAACTTACACTTTCACCAAGTGCAGCTACCCTCTGTCACCATCCAATGCCATTAAAATACGTAAGTGATTATTTTTCCTATGCTGTACCTTTCATCCCCATGACTACTTCATTCCATAACTGGAAGGCTGCACTTTGCACTCCCCTTCACCCACTTTCCCCATCCCCCAATCTCACTTCTTTTGGCAAGAATCCATTTGTTCTTTGTCTTTAGTGATCTGTTTCTTCTTTTGGTTTCTTTATTCATGTATTCCTTTGTTTTCCTTTTTAGATTTTACATAAAAGTGAGATCGTATGGCATTTGTCTTTGTAGGCCCATCCATGTGGTCACTGAATGCCAAGATCTCATTCTGTTTTATGGCAGAGTAATATTGCTGTGTGTATTCTACATCTTCTTTATTCATCTGTTGATGCATACTTGGATTGCTTCCATATCTTGGTTATTGTAAACAATGTTATAAGAAACATAGGGATAGATTTATCTTTTCAAATTAGTGTTTTCATTTTCTTTGAGTAAAAACCAGTAGTAGAATAACCAGATGATAAGTTACTTCCATTTTTAATTTTTTAAGGACTCTCCATACTGTTTGCCATAATGGCTGCACCAGGTTGCATTCCCACTGACAGTGCATGTTTTCTTTTTGTCCACATTTCTTTTGTCCACGCCAACACTCGTTTTTTCTTTAATTTTTTTTACTTATTTTCAGCATAACAGTATTCATTGTTTTTGCACCACACCCAGTGCTCCATGCAATCTGTGCCCTCTCCAATACCCACCACCTGGTTCCCCCAACCTCCCACCCCCCCACCCCTTCAAAACCCTCAGATTGTTTTTCAGAGTCCATAGACTTTCACGGTTCACCTCCCCTTCCAATTTCCCTCAACTCCCTTCTCCTCTCTAAGTCCCCTTTTCCTCCATGCTATGGAGTAATTTGCCTCCATCAGAAAGGATGAATATCCAACTTTCATAGCAACATGGACGGGACTGGAAGAGATTATGCTGAGTGAAATAAGTCAAGTAGAGAAAGTCAATTATCATATGGTTTCTTATCTTTTTGATTCTAGATATTCTGATAGGTGTAAGGTAGTATCTTATTGTGGTTTTGATTTAAATATCCCTGATGACATGGCCACCCATCTTTTCATGTGTCTGTTTGCCATCTGTATGTCTTCTTTGGAAAAATGTCTACTAGGTCTTCTGTCCTTTTTAAAATTGGATTATTTCTCTTTTTTCAGTGTTTTTTGGTATCTGTTCTTTCTGTATTTTGGATATTAACTCCTGATCAGATTATTTGCATATGTTATCTGCAAATGAAAAGGCAAGTCTTTTCATTTGGCTGATGGTTTTTTCACTGTAAGTTTTTATTTTGGGTACCCCCAGTAGTTTTTTACTTCTGTTTCCCTTGTCTGAAGAGAAATATCTAGAAATATATTGCCAAGATATATGTCAAATAAATTACTATGTTTTCTTCCAGGAGTTTTAAGGTTTCATGTTTCACATGAAAGTCTTTAATTAGAGTTCCCTTTTTAATGTGGTATGAGGAAGTGATCTAGTTTCATCATTTTGCATGTAACTGTCCAGTTTTTCCAACAGTTTTTGAAGAGATTATCTCTTCATCATTGTCTGTTCTTACCTCCTTTGTCATATATCAATTGACTATAAACATGTTGGTTTTTCTGGGTTCTCTAGTCTCTTACATTACTCTGTGTGTTTTTGTGTCAGTACCACACTGGTTTAAACACTACAGCTTCCTAGTATATTTTGATATCTGGGAATGTGATATCCTAGCTTTGTTCTTCTTTCTCAGGATTGCTTTGACTATTGGGGTTTTTATTTATTTTTTTGTTTTGGAGTTCCATGCAAAATTTTTTTATTATTTGTTCTACTTCTGGGAAAAACTCTGGCTTGGGTTTGTTTTTTGTTTTTTTTTTTGAGATTTTATTTATTTATTTGAGAGAACGAGGGAGTGAAAGAGCATGAGTGTGGGGCAGGGAGGGAATAACAGACGCTCCACTGAGCAGGAAGTCTGATGCGGGACTCAATCCTAGCACCCTAGGATCATGACCTGAGCCATAGGCAGACTGAGCCATGCAGGCACCCCTGTTAGTATTGCAGTAGGGATTGCATTGAATCTGTAGGTTTCCTGGGCATTATGGACATGTTAACAATATTGATTCATCTAGTCCATGAATCTGAAATAATTTTACATTTGTATCCTCGTTAATATTTTATTCCTTTTGTTACAATTATAAATGGAATTGTTTTCTTAATTTCTCTTTTGATATTTTGTGTTAAGAATCTCAATTTCTGTGTATTAATTTATGTCCTATAACTTTATTGAATTTGTTTATTACTTCTAATATTTTTATATAGTCTTTAGAGTTTTTATGTATAATATCAGGTTACCTGCAAACAGTGACAGTTTGATTTCTTCCTTATCATTTGGATGCCTATTCTTTCTTTGTCTGATTGCTACAGATAGGAATTATAGTATTATATTAAATGTAAGTAGTGAAAGAGAACATCTCTGTCTTGTTCCTGATTTTAGAGGAAAAACTCTGTTTTTCACCATTGAGTATGATGTTCACTGTGGGTTTTCATCCATGGTGTTTATTATGTTGAGGTATATTCCCTCTAAGCCTATTAAGCTTTATTTTTATTTTTACTTATTTTTAAGGTTTTATTTTAGAGAGAGAGAATGCAAGTTTGGGAGGGGCAAAGGGAGAGAGAGATGCAGAACCTGAAGTGGGGCTTGATCCCATGACCCTGAGATCATGACCTGAGCTGGAATCAAGACTTGGATGTTGAATTGACTGAGTCACCCAGGTGGCCTTGCATCTATTGAAATAATCAAATAATTTTTTTTTTAAGATTTATGGATCTGACAGAGAGAGAGACTACAAGCAGGGGGAGCAGCAGAGGGAGAGGAGAATCCCTTGACCCTGGGATCCTGATCTGAGCCAAAGTCAGATGCTTAGCAGATTGAGCCACCCAGGTGCCCAAATAATCAAATTACTTTCATCTTCCATTTTGCTAATGTGGTTTCTCACATGACGGACTTGCAAATTTTGAATGACCCTTGCATCCCCAGGATACATCCCACTTGATTATGGTGAAAGACCTTTTTTAAGTATTGCTGCAATTTTTTTACTAGTATGTTGGGGATTTTTCATTTATATTCATTATGGATATTGACCTGTAGTTTTCCTTTTGTAGCATATTTTATTTTGGGATCAGGTAACATCAATCTCATGGAATGAATTTGGGAATTTTCCTTCCTTTTAGGTTTTTTGGAATGGTTCAAAGAGAGTAAGGATTAACTGTTCTTTAAATATTTTGTAGAATTTACCTATGAATCCATCTGGTTCTGAACTGGTTTTTGATTAGTGATTGAATTCTGTTACTAGTAATTAGTATGTTCAGATATTCGACTTCTTTCTGATTTAGTTTTGGAAAATTGTCTATTTCTGGGTATATTGTCTATTTCTTCTAGGTTGTCTAATCTGTTGGCATATAATTTTTCATTGTAGTCTCATAATCCTTTGTCGTTCAGTGGTTTTGGTTGTTACTTCTCTTTCAGTTCTCATTTTATTTGTGCCCTTTCTCTTGATGAGTTTGACTAAAAATTTGTAAATTCATCTTTTAAAAAAACCAGTTATTGGTTTCCTTGATCTTTTCCTTTTTTCTCTGAACTGGGATCAAGCCCCACATTGGGCTCTCTGCTCAGCAGGGAGCCTGCTTCCTCCTCTCTCTCTCTCTGCCTGCTTCTCTGCCTACTTGTGATCTCTCTCTCTGTCAAATAAATAAATAAATAAATAAAATTTAAAAAAAAAAAAAAGGACAACTAGAAAATAAAGGGCCTAGCCTTAGGACCCCCATGGCAAGGGAGCTTCATGAACTCTCTCTGAGCCTGAGGGTCTGGGATGTGCCACTGCTTATGTTCCTTATCTACCTTGATAGTGCAGACAGGAGCAAGGACAGTCCCAGAGAGTCCTGGGTCCCTAAACCATACCCACCCCAGCCAACCCATCAAGGCAGCCCCACTGCGGGGTTCACCAGGACACTCCCGAGCAGCACTCACTACACCTTCAGCCACTGGGCCAACCCCCACCAACTTAGCATCACAGAAATCTCCAGGCCTATGTCACTTTGGCTCCAAACAGCTTGGTAGGGTATTCTTGACATAGAGAACTCTGTGACCTTCTGGCTCATACCTTGTTCTGCTATAGCCAGAATTCTCTGACTACCCCCTGCATAGGGGGCGCTCTGGGAACTGATAGCCTGTGCCTGCCCTGACTCCAGCCTTCCCACCAGGAGAACCCCTGTGCCAAACACCCCACCTGACCCTAGCATGCTTCACTTGAGCTTCAGCTGCTCTGCCAGGGTACCCTCTCTGTGGAGAGCCCCAGGCCTACCCCAGCCTATGCCCACTGCAGCTATAGCTGTCCTGCCATAGCAGCCTCTGTTGGGAGTGCCCCAGTATGCTGGCTAGCACCCCTTTTGCCCACATCCTGGCATAGCTCCATTAACCTCACTAGGGTACTCTCTGCACAGAGAGCCCCAGCACACACACACTTCTACTGTTTCTTCACTGGTCCTGCCACAGGGCCATCTGTACAGAGAGTCCTGGGACCTCTACAGCCCATGAACCCTTGAGCTCTGCCACCCTATCAAGACAGCCACACAAGGATCCTCAGATCTCCAGCCCACCCACCACCACTCCAACTAGCCAGGTACATGCATTCTCTCGGGTTGTAGTGGTCCTTTTCCAGATGTCAGGTATTCTCTTCCCCTGTGTGTGGGCCTGTTCATATGCCTCCATTATTCTAGGGCAAGTCTCTGCAGACATCAGCGAGTTCTCTTCTCTCTTTGTTCTGCAAACTCTATCATTTCTTTCATTTTATTTGTTTAAATTTTAATCCCAGGGTAGTGAACAAATGGTGTTGTAGGACATTCAGGTGTACAATGCAGTGATTCAACAGTGGTATACATTATTCAACTGCTTTACTTAACTCCCACCCACTTCCCCTTCAGGCACCATCTGTATCTTCTCTACAGTTAAGAATCTACTTTTTTTGGTTTATCTTGTTTTTCTTTGTTATTATTTTGTTCCTTGATTCCACAGATGAGTGTAATTATATGGTATTTACCTTTCTGAATAACTCATTTCCCTCAGCATTATACTCTGTAGATCCATCTTTGTTGCACATGGCAAGATTTCATTTATTTTATGGCTGGTTAATATTCATGTATGTGGGGGCGCCTGGGTGGCTCAGTGGATTAAGCTGCTGCCTTCGGCTCAGGTCATGATCTCAGGGTCCTGGGATGGAGTCCCGCATCGGGCTCTCTGCTCAGCAGGGAGCCTGCTTCCTTCTCTCTCTCTCTGCCTGCCTCTCAATGTACTTGTAATTTCTCTCTGTCAAATAAATAAATAAAATCTAAAAAAAAAAAAAAAAAATTCATGTATGTGTGTGTGTGTGTGTATGTACACACACACACACACACACCTTAACCTATCACTGGACACTTGGGCTGCTTCCATAATTTGGCTATTGTAATAATGCTACAATAAACATAGGGGTACATAAATCTTTTCAAAGAATGTTTTTGTATTCTTTGGGTAAAGAAAGATATCCATGCTTGTAAATTGGAAAATAAATATTGTTAAAATATGCCTACTACCCAGAACAATCTACAGATTTAATGCAGTCCCTATCAATACCAGCAGCATTTTCCACTGAATTAGAACAAGCAATCCTAAAATGTGTTTGGAACCAAAAAAGAAACCTGAACAGCCAAAGCAATCTTGAAACAGAAGAAGAGAGCTAGAGGTATTACAAGTCTGGACTTAAAGTTAATTTGCAAAGCTGCAGTAATCAAAAAAGTATGGTACTTGCCCCAAAAAAGACAAAAAGATCAAGGGAACAGAATAGAAAGTGCAGAAATCACCCCACAAATTCATGCTCAGTTAACTTTTGACAAAGGAGGCAAGAACATACAGTGGGGAAAAAACCAATCTCTTCAATGAATGGTGCTGGGGGAAACTAGATAGCAAGAGAATGAGCCAGGACTATTTAGACCATATACAAAAATAAACTCAAAATGGATTATGAACCTAAATGTGAGACCTGAAAACCATAAAAACCTGAGAAGAGCTCACAGGCTTTAATGTCTCTGATATCCTTTGTAGCAACATTTTTCTAGATATGTCTGCTGGGACAAGGAATATACAAGCCAAAATAAAGTATTGGAACTACACCAAAATGAAAACCTTCTGTACCACAAAGGAAACAATCAGCAAAATTAAAAGGCAACCTAGGGAGTGGGAGAAGATATTTTCAAATGATTTATCTGTTAAAGGGTCAGTATCCAAAATCTGTAAAGAACTTACACAACTCACCACCCCCCAGAATTAACCATCCAGTTAAAAAATGGACATAGGCTCAGACATGTCTCCAAAGAGAATGTCCAGATGGCCAACAGACACATGAAAACATCAGGGAAATGCAAATCAAACCTATGCTGAGATACCACCTTGCATCTGTCAGTATGGCTAAAATCAAAAATACAAGAAACAAGTGTTGGTGAAGATGTGAAGACAAACCAAGACTCATACACTGTGGGTGGGGATGCAAACTGGTTCAGCCACGGTGCAAACAGTAGGAAGATTCCTGAAAAAACTAAAAATAGAAGTACCAGAATGTAGAGTAATTTGACTCCAAACTCTCTAGAACTATGTAGACTTTCAGCAACATCTGCTCCACTCTGGGAGTCCCCCCTCTGCCTTGGTTACCCTTTTGGTTTTAAGGCCTGGAAACTCTCATTACACTAAACTGGGTGATTGCAGGGCTCACTTGGTTTCTCATTTCTCAAGGATTGTTTTCCTTTTTTGCAGGATTTCCAGTTTCTTGAAAGCCATTGTTTCGAGTAGAAGCATAAGTCTATTCCCCGTTACTCCACTATGAGAAGGAGATGTCCCTTCTTTTTGTAATCCTTATACATTGACAGAAAGTTCACCACCTTTCTTTTCACTATAGTTGCTGGTGATTTAAAAAAAAAAAAAAAGAAGAAGAAAGAAAGAAGAAAAAAAAATTTTGTTAAGATTTTATTTATTTCTTTGACAGAGAAAGACACAGCGAGAGAGGGAACACAAGCACGGGGAGAGGGAGAGGAAGAAGCAGGCTTCCTGTGGAGCAGGGAGGCCAATGCGGGTTGATCCCAAGATCCTGGGATCAGGACCTAAGCCGAAGGCAAATGCTTGACGAATAAGCCACCCAGGCGCCCCCCCCCCCCAAAAAAAACCCTTCTTTTAACTAAATAGAAACTTTCTACTATATTTCAGTACCATTTTCTTATTATTCTAAAACATATTCCTTCATTGAATTCTCCTTCAGTGTGGGAAACTTTGCTATCTGCTTCACCTGTTAGTATTTTTAACTTCACCATTAGTCTTTCCCCCCAGTTTTCCCTAAATTTTCTGACTTACGGTCCAACATACTTTCTGAAAGCTGTTTTAAAGCCTTATTTTTTTGTTCACAGAATGACAACTGCAAATATTTTGATTATATTCTTATATTCTTACGTTGGCAAATATCCAATACTTTTGGGTCTTATTTGGTCTAAACATTAGTTTTCTGTTCCATCCATGCTCATGGATGCAGAGAGAAATCCCAGTGCAAGACAGAAATAAAACAAGTCAGGGTAAGTAGAACACAAGAACTGATAATCTTGTGTTTGTGGGGAGGAGAGGAAAAAATGAACAATTGTCATCTTGTTTTTGGAAAAAGTCCACAATTATCCCTCCAAGACCTGACAGACTTCACTGTGGCTCAAAATCTAAGAATGTATTAGCACTTTCTTAACTAAAATAGCTTTTCAGAGATCAATGTTTGTTTTTCACTTTGTACCCATAGAACGAACAAAAAATGTCTGTCCATGATAAACACACACACTCTCCTGAACCTTGCAGGATATTTCACTGACCTGAACTATTTCAACTCATTGTTACTCCCTTCTGTGCACAAATGCTTTTACTTGGACTCCATTTCTAAAACTTCTGTGGACAAGAAATTTAAAATGACAGCCTTGGATACCACTGATAGCAACTGTATTTCCACAGAGTTGTCTTAGGATGCTAATGACAGTCTTTTGTAACTAAGTATGTTTAACTGGTCTAAGCCCTATCAAAAATGAATTAGTAAGCACCTGGGTGGCTCAGTCAGCTAAGCATCTGCCATTAGCTGTGGTCATGATCCCAGGGTCCTGTGATGAAGTCCCAGGTCAGGCTCCCTGCTCTGCAGGGAGTATGCTTCTCTTCTGCCCCTCCTCCCACTCATTCTCTCAGTTTCTTTTTCTCTATCTCAGATAAGTGACATCTTTGAAAATATGAATTAGTAAAATATGAAGATACATATATTCTTCAATGGGATTTTAAACAATATTATCAAGCCAATCAATATAGTTAAAAAGCTGAAATGTCTTTTTCCCTAATATCATGTCCTTTAATTTTTTCTCCTCACCTGTTCCATCATTTTTTCATTTTCTTCCATGATGTTTTCTTTTTCTGCAATTCCTCCAAAATAGTACTTGAATGGCTTTTAAGTCTGATGATTAAAATCAGTTTTGTCTAGCTGTTAGTTACGTTTTTTTAAGATTTTATTTATTTATTTGACAGACAGATCACATGAAGACAGAGAGGCAAGCAGAGAGAGAAGAGGAAGCAGGCTCCCTGCTGAGCAGAGAGCCCAATTCCGTGCTCCATCCCAGGACCCTGGGATCATGATCTGAGCCAAAGGCAGAGGCCTAATCCACCTAGCCACCCAGGTACCCCTGTTAGTTACTTTCTTGAACTATAAATTCTCTTGGTAATTAATGTGACTATCACTAAATTTGGAGTTAGCTTTCAGATGGTTCATTTAAATTCATAAGATTTCATTAAAAATGTCTGACAAATTTTTCTGTACTACTTAAAATAGCATTTTCATATTAAGGACAGATCACTTTTAGTACTTTCATGAAGCAAATCTAGCCAACCACTAACTCATCTTAGTTTTCATAGAATGTAGAGGAGAAAAATCCTTATCCCAAATTATTATGTATGAAAGGGGAAGAATAGATAAATATATGTACATGTTAACTTCTCCAGAAAGAGTGTAGTTTATGGACATTTCTTTCCCACCTCATGTACGTTTCTTTACTCATACAGTGTAATTTTATAAAATGTTCATGTTACATGCATTATTTACCAGATTCTAAAGGTAGAATAGAAATTTAGGGGTTTGTGAGTGAAGGAAGAAAGAAATCATATGTCTACCAAAAGATTTAAGAAAAGTACATAGCAGAAACTGAGGCACAGATGGGTTAATAATTACATTAATATATAAATCAAGAAAAATAACAGCCACTGTTAAGTGGGAAGTACCCAAGACATTATATGATTGACACAATACAAGTACTTACTTTAGAATCCTATAGAGGCTTGAAACATTTTAGTTTGAGTGCCAAAGAACCCCAAGGAACTTGATATGCCTAAAGAGAATTAAGAATTAAACAAATATCATATAGCATCTCATAGGATATTGTATGGATCGGTGAAGCTGGGGATGTAGACAAGTGAAGAATAGGTCTGGTGCCTAAACAGAAGACAATGAGGTCCATGGAGTTCCTATAGGGTAAGAATAAAGCAGAAACAGGGTAGAAGTAATAGAATTTTTAAAAAAATTGTTATACTCCTATACTAAAGTTATATACTGTGTACTCTTCTAAAGAAAATACTTCATACAGTTGAAATAAAGAGTAGGCTATAATAAATTTGCTGAGAGAGCTCAAAAGTACAAATGAGATGATCTGCAAACTGAGAAGTTGAAATCCAAATGTTTCAAATCATTTTGATTCTTCTGTTTTTGAGCATGGATAAAATATTTGGAAATACATGATCCTACAAGTTTAACACTTAAATAACAATAATCTATTCAGTGTTTATCTTATACAATACAATGCTGTTTGTCATTAATAAATTGATCCTTGATATAATTTTAACTTATCTTAAAGTTAATTTATCTTTAATTTGAAAACCAGCTGAAACTTTTGGTTCCGGGCCCAAGTTGTAAAAGTGTCATAATTTGGCACTCTTTTGTCCACAGTAAGAAAAGCTGGACAATCTGAAAATGAACAACTTTCTTAGAACTCTCAGAAAACTCAGAGCAGAGGACAGTTATCCCCAGTCGTGGTGAGGAAGGTGCAGCAGCAGCAGCTAGAAGCCATGAATGATAGTAAGACTTACTTTATTGGAAAATCAGAAATTGCTGCCAGCAGAGTGTGGAATGGAGTAAGAAACTTCTGAGGGTCACAATTCCTTCCAGAGACTGCACTAGGCTTTCACAAAAAAAAAAAAAAAAACCTGAGAAAAACAACCTCGTGACTCCAAGGAATAAATGAAGAGACACCACTATGATACCCTCCAAAACCCTCATCATGAAGCCCAGGTCTCAGGGAAACCCTTATCCAGACCTTATTTCCCATGGTAGAAAGAAATTACATAACACTGTACCTTTTCCAGCTTCCTATATGAAAAAGAGAAGGAAAAACTAATTCAAAACAGGACAGGACTTCAAAAAAGAAAAAAAAAAAAAAAAGATTGTGAATGCTGAAAGTAAAACAGATGAGGGGACCAAAAAAATGAAAGTTGTATGCCTGGAAAATAACCAGAAAAATGAGAAAGGCAAACCCCAAAAAGAGGGCAGAACTGTAAATTTAAGATTGATTCCAAAGTATGTGGCTTGCTTTCCTTCTGTCACATCCAGGCATCATCCCAATAAACCATGAGAATATTAACAGTGAATTGCAGCTGAAAGAGGTCCCAGTACTCTTTCTTAGATACGGGGCGAAGAGAAACCTTAAACCCAAGAGAGGTATAAATACAAACAGTAGAGGTATTTGAAACCTATCACTAAAGAAAGCTGAAATCTAGGCAAATTAGTATAACTTCTCACATGATAATATAGATAATACCTATTGCACATACAGTGTCCAAATTTCAACAAAATTACACAAACCTAAAGAATCAAAACCATCCTCAGAAACAAATTCAGATGTGACACAAATGTAGGAATTATCAGACAAGTGTTTTACAATACTGTCACCAGAGATAACAACAATGCAAGAGAATCAAAAGCACATGCAAGAAATCAAGAAGGGAGTAACTGAAATGAAGAATGCCTTTGATCTGCTCACCAAGTTTAACACTCCAAGGAAAGGGTCTGTGAACGTCAAGAGAATCAATGGAAACTTTTCAAATGGAAATGAGAAAATGAAAACAACATCAGAACATCTAAGAACTGATGAACAGTACCAAAAGTTTCAATGTAGGTCTAATTGGAAAGGTGGAAAAAGAGAATGTAGCAGAATATTCAAATAGTAATAGAAAACTTTCAAAATTACTTAGAGACAAATCACAGATTAAGGAATTTTGAAGATCATCAACAACCATTTGTCATTAGGGAAAAGAAAATTAAACAACATAATACTCCATATCTTTTAGAGTTGGTAAAAATTTTAAAAATTAAATCCTAAGAATAAAAATTTTGTCAAGGATTTGGAGAAACAGAAAGAAATATCCATCACTGGAAGGAATGAAAATGGTGTACCACTCTGGAAGACTCCTTGACAGTTTCTTAAAAAGCTAAACAGAGGTTTATCTTTGATCTAGCAATCACATCCTCAGTATTTGTTCACCTTTTTTTAACACTAATGTCCACACATCCATGGGAAAGTTTACAACAGCACTATTTATATTGTCCAAATCTGGAAGAACTCGAAATGTCCTTCAATATGTGTGAGGATAAATAGTGAGATATACCTACTATTTAGTATTCAGGGATACAGGCCATGAGCTATTAATATCAGTGAATGTTAACTGCATATTGCTAAATGAAAGTTGTCAGCCTGAACAGGCTACATATTGAATTATTAAATTTACATGACCTTCAAAGAAAGTTAAAACTATAGGACAGAAAGCAAAAAAGTCCCGACCTTGGATTCTAAGGGAGAGGAAAGTTTAAAAGGTAAGACAGGATTAGGGGCAGGGGGATGATAAACCAATTCTATGTGATAAGAGTACTGATGAATACATTAGACCATGAACTTGTCAAAACCATTACAACTTAAAAAAAAAAAAACCATTAGGTGGTTAGGGGTTCCAAAGATGTAAAGCAAACTAGAAGAAAAGATTCTAATTGTATCAAAATGTAGGACATAATCTCAATAAAAGGGAAATGTACAAGGTGGTCCTCTAAAGAACCTTAGAAATAAAGAGTCTAAGACTATAGATAAGAGAAGCTGTATAAAAGCACTGCATTAGTTGGTAAAGCTGTTTCTTACCAGAGTACTGATTAACAATTATGAAACCGGTATACTTATAGACTAGAATTGAACTAGTATGTAAATGGATGAAAGATGGTAGAACTCAGGTTCTCACTATTGGAATGGAGGATAAGCAAAGGGGAGAGGGGCTAGAATGAAATATGTGCATTAGAGTTGGAGGTGTGAGGGTGAACTTGTGCTTAGCTTAGAAAAGATACCAACGGATAAATAATTATAGGAGTGACATCCTCATAATGGTGGAGTATTTGTTTTATATTATCTTTTCCCTACAGAACACTAATTGAGACAATCACCTATGGACAAGGAAGAATTTCTGGAAATCCAGGGATCCATGGAGGAAGTTTCAGCACATTAGTAGCAGTCAAAAAATACAAGATGGAGGCATGGAAACTGGCAATGGTTCATTTTACCCACATCACCCATTTCCTAAACCAGCACAGCTCAGTGTTAAGAGAAACTTTTTCAGTCCATGGTTTCTTCCATGGGGAAAAGTCAGAGTGTGTGACTAGTACACAGCTTCTCCATCAGGCAATACATGGCCAAAGAGTCTCATTTCTCTTTTGCCATATCCAGAATACTGAGTACTGAACTTCATGATTTGGAAGCAGTGAGAGGTTAAGAAAAGGACAGCTATTGGGGCACCTGGGTGGCTCAGTGGTTTGAGCCCCTGCCTTCAGCTCGGGTCATGATCTCAGGGTTCTGGGATCGAGCCCCACATTGGGCTCTCTGCTCAGCGGGGAGCCTGCTTCCCCCTCTCTCTCTGCCTGCCTCTCTGCCTACTTGTGATCTCTCTCTGTCTATCAATAAATAAATAAAAATCTTTAAAAAAAAAAAAAAAAGAAAGAAAAGGACAGCTATGGCATGGTGGATGTACTAGATGGAAGCAGATTCTACTAAACGTGTCACAGACACCATCAGAAAGCCCCCAGGGAGTCACAGGGGACACCTAGAATGCAGATCCCAAAGGGCTCCCTGGCACTCCCCAGCAGCGGGAAGAGTTTCACAGAGGGCTAGTGAGTGTGTTCACAAAGCTAGACCAAATCTGTGGGCCTGGAAGAGTTCCACAATCTTGAGCATGGCCATCACTCTAGGGCAAGCAAAAGAAAGACCATTAACAACAGGCCTGGCTTTGTGGTATTGAAAAATAGCTTTACTAGAGGATTGAGGGAAGACAAATGACCTTTAAGAATTCTGTCATACAAGGTAGCAAAAAGTATTCAGCAGGTATATCTGTAAGAAAACCCTGGGAAAGCCTAAGAATCTCTAGCAGGACTGGCAAGGTATTTCTCTCTGCTAGTTACTGAGGACTATAGCGGGTGACTATAGGGGGCTTCTTCAACTGTGAAGTCAGCAATGCAAGACTTTAAGGAACATGTAAAAAAATCAACAAAAATATGACAACACCAGAAGAACACAATAATCTTTCAGGAACAAGCCAAAAAGAAATGAGGATCAATTATTTACCTGATAAAGAATTCAAAATAGCTGTCTTAGGAAATCTCAATGAGCTACAAGAATTTTTCTTGGTTTTTGTAACCAATTTACATAACTACCAATAATTAAAACCAGCATATTGATTTACGGTAGAAAAATGTATAAAATCATCATCAGTATAAATTCTTATACTTGTTCATCTTCACAAATGAGGTTTCCCTTTTCTTAGAGCCTTAAATGTAGCTCATTCATGTGCAGTATGATCATGATTTTTGTTTGTTTTTTGTCTTTGATTACTGAATATTAGGCAAGCATCCCTTCTGTTTTAAGAAAATTTTCATTTGAAGTTAAACATATGGCAAATCTTTGTAAAATTACTCTACAATGAGTCAAGGAGCATTACCAAAGGACACAGGATCATTAAATTTGTTGTCTTCTAAACTTAGTGAAGACTCATAGAATTTGCACTGTTATGCCCAAATTCCGAGATCCCCCAAAGACGACCGCCAGAGTCCAGAGTCAAAGCTAAACAGCAAGGGTCACTTATTAAGAGTTCAAACCCGGACCTCCGTGCACTCGTTGCCAGTGACGCTAAGAGGTCCCCGAGCTCGGGATCACAACACCTTTTATACACTATCTTTGGGGAGGCAGGGACTTAGCATACACCATAGTATCTTGTAACAAATCGCCACATACCACGGGGAAAATCCTAAAGCAACTCTATAATATGACTGGCGTGCTACAGAGCAGGAAAAGGCTGGGAACAGATTATTGGTTAGGTCAAAGGCTGTCGTTCTTCAAACTGCTTGGTTGGAACCGCTAGGGTATGTGTCACCTCAGGATTGGCCAGGGTCTCCCTGTCAAGCCGCGGGGCGCCAGATGGTTATTATCTCTTGCACCCAGAGCCGGGTGGGGGGTCCGAAGCGGCCATTCTGTCAGGTTCAATTCTGGGCGGGGGATGTGTGGTTACAGAGTGTCTATAGAAAGTCTGCCGGTATTTTTCCATCTTCTCATGGGTTAGCAAGCAAAGGTACAGAAGCAGAAATAGCGGTTAGGTGTATAATTTTATTCCCTAAGCACCTTAGCACATATATACTACAAGATGTTAACAACTGTATCCATGATATTTTTAGCACATTCAGCTTCAAAAAACTTTGTACAGATATTTTCCACATGTATTGTACAGTGGAATGAAGCAACAAAGAAATCTGTTTGAAAATGTCAATAAATTTGAATTTTTGACCCCCAAAATAATAAAGATAACAGAGTGAAATCAAGAAAAAAATACACCAAAAAAAAAAAAAAATGCAAAGTTGAACAGAAATAACTTTAGAAGGACCAAGCAAATTCTGGAGCTAAAGAATATAGTGAATGAAATGAAAAATGCAATAAAAAGCATCAAAAGCATACTGCTCAAGCAGAAAAAAGATTCTGGGAAGTAGCAGACAAGATCTTTGTAGTTCTTCAATGGAGAACAAAGAAAAAAGTGAAGAAAGTCAACCTGAAGCACAAAAGGTAAATTGGAATCTCAGAAGGAAAATAGAGGGAGAAAGGAACAGAAACCTTGAAGATTTGTTGGCTGAGGACTTCTCAAATATGGGGAGGGATCTGGACACCCAAATTCATTAAGAGAATATGTCATCCCTGATGAGGGAGCAGGAGGCTGGCTGAGGACAAAGCAAAAGCTGGCACCTTGCACCCCCTCTCCACCCACTCCCCTTGGTAATGTGTGTGACATTCCTCAGGCACCTCTGACTGCCATAAGCGAGAAACAAAGAGTTAACTTGCAGAGATCACAATCCTGCAAGACAGAGTTCCTTTGGTTTACAAAAGCCCTAGAGATCTACAAAGAAGCTACCTTATCAATAGCACAATCTCCAGAGGCAAATAACTCAGTTCCTCAAGCCCTAATTAAAGTTAAATTTCTTCTAAACCCAAATCTCACTAACAAAGATGCTTGATAGCAGAAATGTGAATGGCTTGCCAAAAGACAACACTGATCAAGCTGCAAGGCCTCCCTCTTTAGCATATGAAAGCTCCATTGAAACCTCCCTTCCCCTCACCTTCCCCCAACCGTAAGGTACATAACCTGCCATCGCTCACAACCTGGGGCAGCAGCTCACAGCTCGTCCTGTCCCCGTGCTTTAATAAACCACCATTTTGCACCAAAGATGTCTCAAGAATTCTTTCTTGGTCATCGGCTCCGGACCTCAGCCCACCTAACCTCACTTAGGTTCTAGAACTTCAACAATCCCAAAATTTCAAACTAAAATTATTGTCTCCACAAAACATTACTGTACATTTCTGTCTGAAATCAAAGACAAAGAGAATATTTTATGCAGCAAGAGCAGTAAAAGTTAATTCTCTAATAGAAGGTAATCCCCATACAGAAGGCTACTAGTGGATTTCTTGAAAGAACCTTTGCAGATTAAGAGTGGAATGACATAGTCAAAGGACTGGGGCTGAGAGTAGGAGGAAGGCAGGGAGGGGAGCTTGCCACCAAAATACTTTACCCTCCAATGTTGTCCTTAGAAGTGGAGTTAAGATGAAGACATTCCCAAACAAAAGCTGAGGGAGTTACCTGCCTTACAAAAAAGGCTGAAAGGATTTGCCAAGCTAAAATGAAAGGACATTCATTAGAAATAGGAAAATATATGAAGGTATGAAAACACACTGGTAAAGTTAAGTATACAATCAATTCAGAATACTCTAATAACGCAGTGTGTTAATTTGTTATGTTAGTTCATCCTACCGTAAGGGTTAAAGGAAAAAGTATTAAAAATGTCTAAACCACAGTAATTTTAATGGTTATGCAATAAAAACAGAAGTTGCAATGTTGCAACATTAAAAACAAAGGAAGAATAAATGATTAGAGTTTTTAAATGTAATTGAAGTTGTTAGCCTAATATAAGCCATTTTAAGTATGATTTATGTTTACCACAAACCTAAAACTTGGAGTAGTTTGGGAAAAAAAAAAAAAAAGATTAAGAGAAGTGAATCAACGCATACCACTATGGAAAATCCTAAATTTACATAAGAGGACAAGAACAGAAGAAAGGAACAAGAGAATGAATCACACAACCTTACCTACAAGTCATTACCTATCATTAACTTTTTTTCATTAACTTTTTAAATATAAAAGGATTAAATGCTGCAATCAGAAGACAACCAAACTATGTGCCACCTAAAAGAAACTCATGTCAGCTTGAGGAGACATAGAGGCTTAAAGTGAAGTTATGGAGAAAGATACTCCATGTACGTGGAAACCTAAAGAGAGCAGGAATAGCTGTACTTACTTAAGGGGGTCGGGGGGCAGGGGGAGACCTTAAGTCAAATCCTATAACAAGGGAAAAAAAAAACCAATGAGTTAAGGAAGTCTGTATAATAGATAAATGGATCATTTATCAAAGATACCTACCAATCATAAATATACATGAACAAAACATCAGAGTACCTAAATATATTAAGAAAATACTAATATTAAAAGAGAAATAGACAACAATAAAAACATGATAGAGGACTTGATTATCTCATCTTCAACAATGGATAGATTATCCTAAAAAATTCATAAGGAAATTTGTCAGCATTGTGATTCAGAATAAATGGCCCTAACAGATAGATAGAGGACATTTCTACAAACAGCAGCAGAATACAGATTCTCAAGTGAACAGGGAACATTATTCAAGTTAATGTATACAAATTATGTCTTCTGATCACAATGTCATGAAACTATAAATCAATAGCTGGAGGAGAACTGAAAAATTTACAAGTATGTAGAAAAATATACTGGAATATATTGGAATAATAATAGCAGAAAGCATCCCTAATTTGGGGAAGCAGACAGGCATCAAAATCCAGGAAGCACAGAGAACCCTCCTCAAAATCAATAAAAATAGGTCAATTACCCCCCTCCCCATCTAATAGTAAAACTTACAAGCCTCAGAACCAAAGAGAAAATCCCAAAAGTAGCTCTGGACAAGAGGTAACCTAGAAAAGTAGAAATAATAGGTTGGCAGCAGACCTATCCACAGAGACCTGGCAGGCCAGAAAGGACTGGCATGATATATTCAGAGCACTAAATGAGAAAAATATGCAGCCAAGAATACTATATCTAGCTAGGCTGCCATTGATAATAGAAGGAGAGAGAAAAAGCTTCCAGACAAACATCAAATCAGCCCTACATGAAATCCTGAAAGGGGTCCTCTGAGCAAAGAGAGAGCCTAAAATTAACATAGACCAGAAAGGAACAGACGCAATATACAGTAAGAGTCACCTTACAAGCAATACAATGGCACTAAATTCCTATCTTTCAATAGTTACCCTGAATGTAAATGGGCTAAATGCTGCAATCAAAAGATGTAAGCTATCAGAATGAATAAAAAGGCAAGACCCATCAAGCGTTCTGCAAGAGACTCATTTTAGACCCAAGGACACCTCCAGATTTAAAGTGAGAGTGGAAAAACCATTTACCATGCTAATGGACATCCAAAGAAAGCTGGGGTGGCAATTCTTATATCAGAAAAATTAGATTTTAATCCAAATACTGTAAGACATAAGGAAGGACACTATCATACTTAAAGGGTTTATCCAACAGGAAGATCTAACAATTGTAAATATCTATGCCCCTAACATGAGAGCCGCCAATTATATAAGCCAGTTAATAACAAACTCAAAGAAACACATCAACAGTAATACAATAACAGAGGATTTTAACACCCCTTTCATTGAAATGGACAGATCTAAGCAAAAGATCAACAAGGAAAAAAAGGCTTTAAATGACACTGGACTAGATGGACTTCACAGATATATTCAGAACATTCCATCCCAAAGGGCGCCTGGGTGGCTCAGTGGGTTAAGCCGCTGCCTTCAGCTCAAGTCATAATCTCAGGGTCCTGGGATCGAGTCCCGCATCGGGCTCTCTGCTCAGCAGGGAGCCTGCTTCCCTCTCTCTCTCTCTGCCTGCCTCTCTCTCCATCTACTTGTGATCTCTCTCTGTCAAATAAATAAATAAAATCTTTAAAAAAAAAAAAAAAAAAAAGAACATTCCATCCCAAAGCAACAGAATACACATTCTTCTCTAGTGCACATGGAACATCCTCCAGAATAGATCACATCCTGGGTCACAAATCCAACTCAAGCAGGTCCAAAAGACTGGGATCATTCCCTACATATTTTCAGACTACAATGCTTTGAAACTTGAACTCAATCACAAGATGAAATTTGGAAAGAACTAAAATATATGGAGGCTGAAAAGCATCATACTAAAAAATGAATGGGCCAACTAGAAAATTAAAGAATTTTTAAAATTTATGGAAACAAATGAAAATGAAAACACAACTGTTCAAAAATTTGGGATGCAGTAGTCCTGATAAATTATATAACAATACAAGCCTTTCTCAAGAAACAAGAAAGGTCTCAAATGCACAACTTAACCTTACACCTAGAGAAGAATACCAAATAAAGCCTAAACCCAGCAGGAGAAGAAAAATAATAAAGATCAGAGCAGAAATCAATAAAATAGAAACCAAAAGAAGGGTAGAAAAGATCAACAAAAGTAGGAGCTCGTTTGTTGAAAGAACTTTAAGATTGATAAACCCCTGACCAGACTTACCATAAAGAAAAAAGGCCAAAATTAATAAAAATCATGAATGAAAAAGAAAGATCACAACCAAAACCAAAGAAATACAAAAAATTATAATAACATATTATGAACAACTCTATGCCAGCAAATTAGACAATCTGGAAGAAATGGATGCATTTCTAGAGAGTATAAACTACCATAACTGAACCAGAAAGAAACAGAAAACCGTAACAGACCCATAACCAGCAAGGAAATTGAAGCAGTCAAACAAGAGCCCAGGGCCAGATGGCTTCCCAGGGGAATTCTATCAAACATTTAAAGAAAAATTAATACCTATTCTCCTGAAAGTGTTCTACAAAAATAGAAATGGAAGGAAAATTTCTGAAGTCCTTTCAGGCCTTTATGAGGCCAGCATTACCTTGATCCCCAAACCAGACAAAGGCCCCATCAAGAAGGGGAATTACAGAACAATATCCCTGATGAACATGGATGCAAAAATTCTCACCAAAATTCTAGCCAATAGGATTCAACAGTATATTAAAAGATTATTCACCATGACCAAGTGGGATTTATTCCTGGGCTGCAAGGTTAGTTCAACACCTACCAATCAATCAAGGGGATATACATTAATAAAAGAAAGAACAAGAATCATATTATACTCTCAGTGGATGCTGAAAAAGAAAATGAAAAAATATAGCAGCTTTCTTCATCATAACTCTTCACAGTGTAGAGACAGAGTGTACATACCTCAATATTATGAAAGCGGTCTATGAAAAGCCCACAGCAAGTATAATTCTTTTTTCTTTTTTTTTTTTACTTATTTATTGGACAGAGTGAGACACAGTAAAAAAGGAACACAGGCAGGGGGAGTGGGAGAGGGAGAAGCAGGGTTCCCATGGAGCAGGAAGTCTGATGCAGGGCTCAATCCTAGGACTTTGGGATCATGACCTGAGCCAAAGGCAGACACTTAATGACTGAGCCATCCAGGCACCCCACAATTATCATTCTTAACAGGGAAAAACTGAGAGCTTTTCCCTTAAGGTCAAGAACACAGCAGGGACGTCCACTATCACCACTGCTACTAAACATAGTACTAGAAGTCCTGGCCTCAGCAATCAGATAATAAAAAGAAATAAATGGCATCTGAATCAGCAAAGAAGTCAAACTCTCACTCTTTGCAGGTCATATGATTCTTTACATGGAAACTCAAAAGACTCCACCCCAAAACACTAGAACTCATACAGGAATTGAGTAAGGTGTCAGGATATAAAATCAATGCACAGAAATTGGTTGCATTTCTATACACCAATGAGACAGGAAAAAGAGAAACTAAGGAGTCCATTCCATTAACCCATTGCACCCAAAGTCATAAGGTACCCAGGAATAAATCTATAAACAAAGAGGCAAAGAATCTGTACTCAGAAAGCTATAGAATACTCATGAAAGTAATTGAGGAAGACACAAAGAAATGGAAAAACATTCCATGCTCAGGGATTGGAAGAACAAATATTGTGAAAATGTCCATACTATCTAGAGCAATCTACACATTTAATGCAATCCCTATCAAAAAAAAATCAACTTTTTTCAAGGAAAAGGAACCAATAATCCTAAAATTTGTCTGGAACCAGAAAAGACCCCAAATAAACAGAACAATGTTGAAAAAGAAAAGCAAAGCTGGTGGCATCACAATTCTGGACTTCAAACTCTATTACAAAGCTGTAATCATCAAGACTGTATGGTACTGACACAAAAACAGACACATAGATTAATGGAACAGAAGAGAGAGCCCAGAAATAGAGCTCAGCTCTATGGTCAACTAATCTACGACAAAGCAGGTAAGAATGTCCAATGGAAAAAAGTTTCTTCAACAAATGGTGCTGGGAATATTGGACAACCACATGCAGAAGAATGAAACTGGACCATTTCCTTACACCACACACAAAAATAGACTCCAAATGGGTGAAAGACCTCAACATGGGAGAGAAATCCATCAAAATACTTGATGAGAACACAAGGCAGCAACCTCTTCAACCTCAGCCACAGCAACTACTTCTTAGACATGTCACCAAAGGCAAGAGAAGCAAGGCCAAAAATGAACTATTGGGACTTCATCAAGATCAAAAGCCTTTGCACAGCAAAGGAAACAGTCAACAAAAACGAAAGACAACTGACAGAATGGGGGAAGATATTATCAAATGATATATCAGATAAAGGGCTAGTATCCAAGATCTGCAAAGAACTGCACAAACTCAACACCCAAAGAACAAATAATCCCATCAAGAAATGGGCAAAAGACATGAACAGACACGTCGGCAAAGAAGACATCCAGGTGGCCAACAGACACATGAAAAAGTGCTCAGCATCACTCAGAAACAGGGAAATACAAATCCAGACCTCAATGAGATACCACCTCACACCAGTCAGAATGGATAAAATTAACAAGTCAGGAAACAACAGGTGTTGGCTAGGATGCAGAGAAAGGGGAACCCCCCTACACTGTTGGTGGGAATGCAAGCTGGTGCAGCCACTCTGGAAAACAGTATGGAGGTTCCTCAAAAAGTTAAAAATAGAGCTACCGAGCTATTGCACTACTGGGCATTTACCCCAAAGATACAAATGTGGTGCTCCAAAGGGGCATGTGTACCCGAATGTTTGTAGCAGCAATGTCCACAATAGCCAAACTACGGAAAGAGCCTAGATGGCCATCAACAGATAAATGGATAAAGACAATGATGTGTATATTTATACAATGGAATGTTGTGCAGCCATCAACACCCTCCCACCCTGAAATCTTGCCATTTGCAATGACATGGATGGAACTAGAGGGTATTATGCTGAGCAAAATAAGTCAATCAGAGAAAAAACAATTATCATATGATCTCACTGATATGAGGAATTTGAGAAACAAGACAGGATCATAGGGAGAGGAAGGGAAAAATGAAACAAGACGAAACCAGAAAGAGAGAGAACGCATAAGAGACTCTTAATCTCAGGAAACAAACTGAGGGTTGATGGAGGGGAAGGGTCCAGGAGGAATAGGGTGGCTAAGTGGTGGACATTGAGCTCTATGAATTGTGTAAGACTGATGAATCACAAACTTGTACCCCTAAAACAAATAATACATTATATGTTAGTTTAAAAAAAAAAAAATCACATCACTGTTAGAATGGCTCTTACCAAGAAGACATTAGTTAAGAAGTGCCAATAAGTATGTGGAGAAAAGGGAACTCTGTGCTCTTAGAATGAACATTAGTACAACCACCATGTTTCATTAAAAACATTAAAAATAGAACTACTATATAACCTAGCAGTCCCACTTATGGGTATATATGATAAGGAAATGAAATCAGTATCTTAAAAAGAGTATCTATATCCCACATTCATGAAAACATTATTCACAAGAGTCAAGACATGGAAAAGACCTAAGTGTCCACTAATGGATGTCCATTGATGAATAAAGAAAATATATAGATGTATACATACACATACTAAATCTCCATCTTATCTGTGTACCTGTCTATATAATGCAATATTATTTAGCAATAGAAATTCTGCCATTTGTGACAACATGGATAGAATATGCAGACATATGCTAAATGAAGTAAGTCAGAGAAAGACAACATTGTATGATTGATCTTAAATGTGGAAGTTTAAATATCTAAACTCCTAGTAACAGATTGCAATTGTGGCTGCCAGGGGCTGATTGTTAGGGAAAATGACAACAAGTTCATCAAAGGTATAAACTTCCATTTATGAGGAAATTTCTTGGATTGAATGTATAACGTGGAGTCTACAATGAACAATACTGTATTATGTGTTTGAATGTTGCTAAGAGAGTGGAGCTTAAATATTGTCACCACAAAAAAGAAATGGTAATTATGTGCAATAATAAAATCGCTAATGGGGGCACCTGGGTGGTTCAGTGGGTTAAAGCCTCTGCCTTCAGCTCGGGCCATGATCCCAGGGTTCTGGGATCGAGCCCCCCTGCATCAGTGTTCAGCGGGGAGCCTGCTTCCTCCTCTCTCTCTGCCTGCCTTTCTGCCTACTTGTGATCTCTGTCTGTCAAATAAATAAATAAAATATTTTAAAAAATAAAATAAAATGAAAGTGCTAATGAACCCTATTGTGGAAATCATTTTGTAATTTGTATCATGTAATTTGTAACATGTATCAAATCAACACATTGTATAAATTTAACACAATTTTATATGCAAATTATATATTAATATATTTGGAAAAAGAATGATTGGTAAGTTTCATACATTTTTTACTATACACACACATTTCTTGACTCTGTAAACTACTAGCCTGTAGAAACAAACAACAGGACCCCTTAACAACAAGCATGCACTGTGTTCTAATTTAGATTTTTAATACCATTTATAACAAAAGGAACTTAGGCTCCTTAGAAAAACGACTACTCTGGAGCTAATTCAGAGAAAAGTCAAAATGATTTCATGTTAGAAACTAAGAAAGTGCTTAAAAACAAAACCAACTGAGGGGCACCTGGGTAGCTCAGTGGGTTAAGCCGCTGCCTTCGGATCAGGTCATGATCTCAGGGTCCTAGGATCGAATCCCACATCAGGCTCTCTGCTCAGCAGGGTGCCTGCTTCCTCCTCTCTCTCTCTCTGCCTGCCTCTCTGTCTACTTGTGATCTCTCTCTGTCAAATAAATAAATAAAATCTTTAAAAAAACAAAACAAAACCAACTGAAATATGTCAAAGGGAGCATAAGAATCAACTGATAGAACTCTCGGTGGTCAAAAATGAAAGCTCTGTAATACAAAATATTTGATTACAGTTCAAGTTAGAAAATGAATATCCCTTAGCCTATACTGAAATTAAAAGAATAGATTATTAATTTTGTAAAAATAGACAAGTCTTCTGAGCAAGAGAATTCCAGTTAGTGCATGTAGATTCTGCTATCTCAAGCAACTGTAGCATAATTCCCAAGCCCTTAAAACTGTTCTGTACATAGTGACCTTTTTTGAAATAGTACAGTACGGAAGGGGGGAGAATAAGTTTACTATATCAAACCCTGAAAAACACTCCTTCAACTGTGACCAAACTTAATACCCATAATGACCTATTAAGTCGATAACATACATTCTTCCATATGATATGATGAGAACTGCATTTTACGTCTATGCTCTTCCTCCCAAAAACCCTTCATCCCAGTCTAAGCATGATAAAAAAAAAATAAATCAGAAAATTCCCAGTTGAGGGAAACTATAAAATACCTGACCAGGAATCCTGCAAACTAGCACAGTAGGTCAAAACCAAGGAAATCAACAAAAGAAATGGATTTAGTTACTGATGACCGTGTTCACACAGTTGTTCATTAGCTGTATCAAGTGTACTTAGCAGGGGAAACTAGGTGTGGAGTACATAGAAATAATTATTTTTGCAACCTTTCTGTTCCTTTGAAACTCTTTTTGAAACATTTATTGTTATGCAATGAAAAAACAAGTACTATGCATAAAAGTAGAAGAATGTCAAACTCCTCTTTGGATTTTTCCTTTCAAAAATATACTCTGTGTGGGCGCCTGGGTGGCTCAGTGGGTTAAGCCGCTGCCTTCAGCTCAGGTCATGATCTCAAGATCCTGGGATCGAGTCCCGCATCCGGCTCTCTGCTCAGCAGGGAGCCTGCTTCCCTCTCTCTCTCTCCCTGCCTGCCTCTCTGCCTACTGTGATCTCGCTCTGTCAAATAAATAAATAAAATCTTTAAAAAAAAAATATATATATATACTCTGTGTAGTGTGACCATTATTTTCTGTCATAAAGGCATCTGTATCTAAGTATATACGTTTATCATTCAATAAATTTATGTTTATCATTCATTCTTATAGGTCTAGGGATAAAGAGTAACACATAATCACACACTGATAATCATTTTATAGAAATTGTAATGATAAAAATATGCACATTGTACTATGGATATCTACATGAAAGTCAGTAAAACTGAGAAGTTAACTCATGAGTTATATTTGAACTGATAAATCAGAATTAGCCACATGTAGAAAAGAGAAGGAGGTTATGCACTTTATTTTTTTTTTAAGACTATTTCTTCATTAGAGCACAAGCAGAGGGAAAGGCAGAAGGAGAGGGAGAAGCAGACTCCCTGCTGAACTGGAAGTACAAAGCCAGAGCCAGTCACTCAGCCTAACCCACGCCCTCAGTTCAGCCCACCCCCACCCCCCGCAGCTCTCCATTGGGTCTTCAGATCAGTCCTGTCTTGCTCCTAGTCCCTAACACTAACACTTGGATGGGTTCTGAAAGGCTCTTCCCCAAGGGCCTTGCTTCCAATCCCCAGGGATTGGGGACACAGGAGCAATATCAGATGACACAGCCTGTCAGCCAGAAGGACACTATGCCATTTGGATCTTCAGAAAGGTTTTTTTTTTTTTAACTTTTTTTTTTTTAGATTTTATTATCTATTTGACAGAGAGAGAGAGAGATCACAAGTAGGCAGAGAGGCAGACAGAGAGAGAGGGGGAAGCAGGCTCCCCGCTGAGCAGAGAGCCCGATGCGGGGCTCTATCCCACGACCCTGGGATCATGACCTGAGCCGCAGGCAGAGGCTTTAACCCACTGAGCCACCCAGGTGCCCCTTCAGAAAGGTTTTAGAGCAGGAGAAATGTGCATGGCCATGTCAGGCCACACCCCTATTTAGTGGACCTCAGGATACAAACCCAGAGACAGCACTCAGCCTGACCCGTGCTCTAAACTCAGCCCTGGGAACACTCCCAAAAGCACCTTTAGATCAGTCCTTACATGCCTCTAGGTTCTAACTCTAATCCTTAGTTGGGTTCTGAGGGGTCCATCCCTAGTGGCCATGCTCCAAAGGGCAGGAGTTTGGGACACCTGGGCAATAGCAGAGGACTCAGCCAGCATCCTTGAAGGAAATTTTGCTCTTTGGAGCTCTGGGAAAGATTCAGTGCTAGAGAAATCTGCATGCCCATCTGAGGTCACCCCCATGTTCAGTGGCCCCCTGGACATAAAGCTAGAGCCTGACACCCTGACATTCTCTCTCAACTCATCCTCCAGTAGAGATTGAAACACCCTGAGCAATTCATGCCTGACATGCCCCTAGACCCTAAGCTTAACCCTAGGCTGGGACTAGGGTTCTGTCCCCAGAGTCTTGGCATGCATGCCCTACATGTGGGGGGCACCTGAACAATACCAGAGGACTCCGCCTACGACCCAGAAGGAACTTAGGCCAATTGGAAATCTGATAAGGATTCAGAGTAGGAGAAATCAGCCTGTCCACCTGAGGCCACGCCCACATTTAATGGACCCCTGGACACAAATCCAGATCCTGACAGTCATCCTGACCCACACCCTCATCTCAGCTCCCCTCCCCCCACCCCAGGAAGCTCGCCCGTGCACATGCACCTTCACTTTGGTCCTGCCATGCCCTAGCCCCTAGCACTTATACTAGGTTGTGTTCTGAGAGGTCTGTCCCCAAAAGTCTGCCTCTAATGTCCCAGGGACTGTGGACAGCTGAGCAATACCTGAGGACTAAGCCTGCAACACAGAAGAACATTGTGTTGGTGTTCCATTTGGAACACCAGAAAGGTTTCAGGGCATAAGATTTGAATCTGAAGGCAAAGTTGGGTGCATCCCAGCAATCCCCAGTCTCATTAATCCCCTGTAAAGGAACTCTGAGCGTGACACTCCCCTTATCCCTAAACTAACTGTAATCCTAAATCCTAAACCATAACCTTATCTCCTAACCTCTAATGTCTAACCCTCACCCTAAACAGAAGAAGAAACCTGGAGAAGGGTAAAAAACATTTCAGACAGTCGAGAGGTGGACACAGTTGAATTGGGTCTATGGTCTTTTATAAAGTAGAACCTGTAATGATTTCCTCATTTCAGGTTGTGTGGTGGTTCTGCAGGACACTGTCCCTGTTTAGGGTCAAACACACTGAAGCATCCCATCTGAAGTGCCAAGTGTGGTTTAGAAACAACAGCTAAGGAATCTGAGTGTAGAGATAAAGCACATTTGGACTACTGTAATAAGTTGGCTGCACATTGAAATCACCACAGAGGAAATGACCCTTCCAAATATCCATGTTAGCACCACGACATGGAAGAGAGAACATCAGACATCGGGATGGAGCCCAAGCCCTCCCAGATCCAGTTCACCCACCATGGAGAGGCCACTCACCCTTGCAGGAGACCACATGTTAGCAAGAGACTTGGGGGAAGATTAAATTGGGTGCCCCCCATGTCTTGGGTGCAGTAGAAGCAGTGGGATTTGGAATTCCAATTCTCTACAACACTCCACCGCAACCTTGTTAGAACTGTGTAGAAGCATGAAGGGAAACCTCAGTAAAGTTGAATGGGACCCCAGAAGGGGAGGCTGGATGGAAGAACCTGCCACTCAGTGTCTATGTGGCACATAACATAACCCTGGCCCTGTAGCAGACCCACACTCTGACCTCAGCTAGCTCTCACGCCTGGATCTGACCCCAATTCAAGTCCCTAAACCTAGCCCCCTAACCAAACAATATTCACGAGAATCATAAGGTAGAAATTGCAAATATCCAATGATGAATGTGTAAACAAAGTGTGCTGAAGGGTTTGAATTTGGGTTCAGGCTTAGGTTTCAGTCAGAGTTCTAGATCAGGGTTTAGGCTTAGGGTCACAGTGAGGATTTAGAGTCAGGGACAAGGGAACAGAGTTAGAGTTTAGGGCTTTAGGTTTATGATTTAGTGTTTAAAAATCTATTATGATTTAGTATTTAAAACTCTATTTAAATACTAAAATTTAGTATTTAAAACTCAGGACTTCTGAGATAAATTTCAAGGTCAAATTTGGGGTTTGGGTTCATGCTGGTATTTGGGTTCAGGGTTCAGGGCTCAGAATTCTGATTTAGGGTTTGGGTTCATGGTTCAGGGCTTGGATCCAGGGCTCAGGTTCAGAGTCCAGGCTTCGGGTTCGATTTCAAGTTTGGGATTCAGGGTTTCAGTTGGGGCTTTGTCGATTTAGGTTTCAGGGTTAAACTTAGGGGTTACGTTTAGGTTTAGGGATGACACATTTTCTTCAGTTGGACACAAACTGGACACAAAATTTCTATCTGAACTTTCTAAATCTAAAATGCATTTGTCTGGGTGTCAAGAGCTGGTTTATAATTTAGGATCCCAATAACTCCCTACTGACAGCATTCTGGTCCTAGAGTCACCCAATCACCCAGAAGCAGCTTTTATCTTGGCCCAAACACACCCTTGTCAGAGAAGTGTGAGCTGGTGCCAAAGTTAGGATGACTTTACAATGCTAGAGGTGTGAAACCAAATATCAGGGAAATGTTCATGGAAAATAAAACAGGAGACAAATAATTGGTCAACTCCTGATTCTTCTACAATAACAACTACAGAATCTGATAGAATAGAATCTGATAATGTTCCCTAGGAAGGCCTATGGTACTCATTACCAGTACTGAAAGAAAGCCGCCTCCCCAGCTTTAAACTAAAAACACAGCAGTATACTTCCTACTTTGTGTCAACAATAAAATTTTATTATTTTCCTGTTCCAGAGTACAATCTGTGGAAGCACTGACAACATGTTCCTTTCTCAAATCTTCATCAACACACGGCCAAAATGCAGGCAACATTATAATGCACTGCTCATTGGAATACCAAGTACAAGGATGGCTATCAGAAGCAATAAAAAGGTATTGAATATGAAACTCAGAAAAAGCACCCTTGATAGGCACTCAATGAGGATCCCTAACCATAAATCTAACATCTCATCCTCTGGAATTCACCCATAAAAATCATCAATAACAATAGCCTGCTGAAGACTGTAACTACCTCGCCATTGACCTCTAGGCTTGTAATACACACTCCAACTGCTAGTGACACACTTCTCAGCAGCAGAATGGGACTTGCCCACTCCTGGTGGACCAACTCTTACAGTGAAGCCAAAAAATCCCACTCCTTAGAAATCCCAGCCATTAGGACACAGTCACAGCAACCACAGAACTCCATAAAGGACAGACATCTTGTGAAGCAGATGCTGCAGATAACCACCACTCCCCCAAAGTAACTCTACAGTGGAGTCCACATCTGTCCCCTGACCAGGATCACACAGGGCACTGCATTCTTCCAAGACTCCATCATTAGAACAAAACTGTGAACTGTCCTCGTCGGTCCCATGTGCAGGCTCACAGTGAGACCTGCAAAAGCCAGACACCTTGACAGCACTCAGCCTCTCACACCTCTCCTAGCAGATGGAGGGTGATGTCTCCCCGACTTCCACACTAACTAGAGAATACCTGGAACAAGTCTTGCCATACTCTATGCAAGGGGCATATTCTCCATCTGCAAAATTATGGTTGGAAAAACATCACAGATTCCCCACACCTTCTTAAACCTAGATAATATGGAGATAGAGCTTGGCCAGAGCTATTATGTACAACCCCCTACACACACACACACACACACACACACACACACACACACACCCAACCTTGCCTTGTGCACTCCAGACCAGTTTCCATCCACCTTGTTCATTCTCAGCCACTGTCTCTGCAGAGTAGTACACTACTACTGAGGTGCTGGGAGTGAGGTACTAGGTCCTAAGCTAGCACCTTGGACCCACTCACTATCAGAAATTAATATTCATTTTATTAACAGATGCATCCCAGAAGGCCTTGCCACTGAGGCCATTAGAAAAGTCATTACAGGGGTGCCTGTTAGCTCAGTAGGTTAAGCCTCTGGCTTCAGCTTAGGTCATGATCTCAGGGTCCTGAGATGGAGCCCCGAGTAAGGCTCTCCACTCAACAAGGAGTCTGCTTCCCCCTCTCTCTTTGCCTGCCTCTCCACCTACTTGTGATATCGCTCTCTCTCTCTGTCAAATAAATAAATAAAATCTTCAAAAAATTTTTCATTAGAAACGGGGTTCTAATAACCTGTGCCAATCTCCACATCTCCACTCCTGGCTCCAGAGACTGGCTCATACATGGGTATACAACCTGGTCCCAGACGATAATGTGGGAGGAAACTTGGGTCTCAGCCTGCAGAGCCAAGCATTGGGTGAACCACCCAGGCCAGGGGCTTTTCCATCTGCAGAAGTGCCCTAGGCCAGGCCCCTCCCAGTACCACAGAGGACCCAGGAAGCCAGGTGTTTCATAACATTGCTGAGGGCTCAATCAGGAAAGTCCTGAAGCCCACACATGCTAGATCCTCTGCTAACGAAGGAGAACCCCAAATGTGCTCAAAGGCTTGGCCTGAACAAGATGACCATCTATGTGGTATAAAACCCGCAAGATATATCCGCCATGCAATAGGGACTGACTCAGTCCCTATTAGGGATTGACTCAGTCCAAATAGGGACTGACTCAGCCAAACAATACCTACATGTAATTCAACCACAGACAAACATGTTGTGGGAAGCTTGAGGCCTGCAGAGAAATGGGGAGGGGGAGGGAATTCCTGAGGCCTTCATTGTTGGCCAATCTCACTATATCTTTTTTCCATTCAAGTACGGGGGCCAGGGTCAGGCAGGGGAGATCCCAGTGTCTCCCCACTCTGCCACTGGAAAAGAAAAGCCCTCTCCCCCATTATCCATCATGTTGCAGATCTGGGGTGGGGGAAAAGACCACCCTTTGGCCAAATGGGACCTCACCCCGTATTCTCGCAGTCAAGATTGTCTGGAACATTACCTATGGACGGTCTGTGGCTGCTCTCAAGCCACAAAGCAAGAGTGGAGTCATTGTCAAAGACATCACATGGACTGCAACACCCAACAGAAAATCTTTACAGAAGACTTTACAGAATAGTCTGTGTTGATCCCTGGTCTGAAAGATCCTAGGATCATGTCCCTTCTTTGAGTGGAACATAGTGCCCTCCAGGTAAAATCTAATTTCTTCACCCCCAGTAGCGAGAACTTCCATCCTTGCAGCCAGAACACCATCTCCATCCTCCTCTATGGACACCTTGAATGGCATATCTACAGGTCTGCTGCCCAACAGGAATTCCCTGTTGTTTACATGGTAGTGATTCTCAGAAATGGAGGAGTCAGTGTGAACTTCTGAGGGTGAGCATGTATTTCCTCTTTGGTAGCCACAGTGTACAAAGAGAATACAATACAGTAGCATGCTTTCTGTCCCACAGGAATGGCCAGCCACGCAGTGTGGTTCCATAATGATCTCGAGAGAAAGCCATAGAACAAACTTCATTTCGGAGGGTGCCCAAATCCCTTGTCCTGGACACTAGGTTCCACCGAGACTGGAGGCACACAGAGGGACAGAGACTCCCCCTGCCCATTAAGGTTTTGAAGGATGCCTGCTGCTCCATGACAAAAGATCCCGAAAGTATTCATCTGCCTGTCATCCAACCATAGATCTATGAGAGATATATACTCCAAGCAGAAAGGAGAGCCCAAGAGACAACAAATGACAGCCTTATGTGACAAGTGCCATGACAGGGGATGACTGGGGGGTGTGCAGCATTGGCCAGACCTAGGAGTAGGAGGACTGGTAATGCTCCAGAAGGGTGATCATAGCTGCATCACTATGGGGGATGCTCAGGAGGACTGGGGATGTGCAGGGTTGGCCAGACCAGGGCATATAGTCCTGACAATGTCCCAGAAGGATGTCACAGTTGTGCCCTTGTGTGGTACACGTGTCAGTGTGACCGGGCATTAGGCAGTCTGGAAATGATAGGACAGGCAAGGAGCAGTATCCCAAAACTGTCTTTTGCAAGTGAAAAGTTCAGTAAGGAGTTTTTTTTTTGTTTTTCAGTAGGATTTCATGTCACATACATCCTTGAGTGCCTAAGGCTGATTGTGTAGAACATGAAGTACATAGGTAGCCAGGGCTTTCAAACTGAGGTGCTGGGGGCAGAACACACTTGATTTTTCTTTTGGCTGCTTTCAGAGTAGGATGCCTTTTCCTGCCTTCATCTCTGACCCCAGGACAGGGAACAAAGGCAACACAGATCTACACTTTGAAAGGTCAACAGAAATCTCCAAATCCACATTCTCCCAGGAACTAAAGGTTCAGGACCAGGGTGACAGAAAGGGGAGGCTGAGAGCAAGGAACCCAGGGAACGTGTCATGTGCATGTGAGCTGGCCCACTTTTATACTTGTCAGAAGCAAGCCATGCCTGACAGGAGGGAGACCACCTGCACCTGGTCTGTCTGTTTCCTGCCCTTGAGGACAGCAGATGATGGGCTGAGCTGTATATGGCTACTGGGGGGAGTTGGCCAGCTGGTGAAAACACAAACACACCTTTCTCCCAAAAGGACATACAAGAGACCAAGAGACTCACAAAAAAGTGCTCCATATCAATAGCCATCAGGGAAATACAAATCAAAACCTCAATGAGATACCACCTTACAACAGCTGGCATAGCTAAAATCATCAAGGCAGGGAACAAGTGTTGGCGAGGACATGGGGAAAGGGGATCACTCTCACACTGCTGGTGGGAATGCAGGCTTATATAGCCACTCTGCCAAATGTTATTGAGTTTCTTCAAGAACTTAAAGATAGAGCTCCTACCCCCACCCCCAAAAAAAATGCACTACTAGGTATATACCCCAAAGATACAGATTTTGTGAAAAGTAGTGGCATCTGCCTCCCAATGTTCATTGCAGCATTATCCACTCTAGACAAATTATGGAAAGAGCCCAGATGTCCATGGACAGAGGAATTGATAAAGAAGATGTGCTTCAGGCGCCTGGGTGGCTCAGTGGGTTAAAGCCTCTGCCTTCGGCTTGGGTCATGATCTCAGGGTCCTGGGATTAAGGCCCGCATTGGGCTCTCTGCTCAGCAGGGAGCCTGCTTCCTCCTCTCTCTCTCTGCCTACTTGTGATCTCTGTCTGACAAAAAAATAAATAAAAATCTTAAAAAAAAAAAAGAAGATGTGCTTCATATCTACAATGGAATATTATTCAGTCACCAGAGGATGAAGACTTAACATCACATCCACCTGGCTGGAATGGAGGGTATTATGCTCAGTGAAATAAGCCTATCAGAGCAAGACAGTCAGCACATGGGTTCACTTGTATGTGAAATAGGAGAAACACCACAGGTTCAGAGGAGAATGGAGGGAAAACTGAATGGGAAGTCATCAGTGAGGGAGAAAAACTGCAATAGACTTTTCATTACAGAAGAGGATTGCTGGAGGGGAGTTTGATGGGGGATGGGGTAACTGGGCGATGGGCATTAAGGAGGGCACGTGATGCAATGAGCACTGGGGGTTATACACACCTGATCTATTGTTGAACACTACATCTGAAACTAATGATGTACTGTAAGTTGGCTCATTGACATTCAGTTCCACAATAAGAACAAGAATATAGAAAAGGGAAAGGACAGTCTCTACAACAAATGGTATTAGGAAAACTGGACATCTATTCACAGAAGAATATAATTACTCTGCTTCCTTACACCATACAGACACATAACCTCAAAACAGTTTCAAGACCTCAGTGGAAGACCTGAAACCATAAAAATCCTACAAAAGGGCACAAAAGATAACTTCCTGACATGGAGCAAAACAACATTTTTATAGACTGTCTCCTGAGGCAAAGGAAATATAAGCAAAAATAAACTACTGGGGCTATATCAAAATAAAAAGTTTCCACAAAGCAGAAGAACTAGGAAGAAAGAAGTAATAATAATAAGACAACCTACTAAAAGGGAGAAGATATTTGCAAATATCCTATGCAGTAAAGGGATAGTGTCCAAAATATGTAGTGTGGATACAACTCAACACCAAAAAAACAAAAAATACAGTTAAAAAATAGTTCAAAGACATGAACAGACATGTCTCCAAAGAAGAAACACAAATGTCCAACGGTGCCAGGAAAAGATATTCACCAACACCCAAGCTCAGGAAAATTCAAATCAAAAGTATAACGAGATATTAGCACATACTGTCAGAATGGCTCCCACCAACAGCACAAGGAACAGCAGGAGCTGGGAGGGTGTGGAAAAGGGGGACCCTTGTGCACTGTTGGTGGAAAAGCAACCTGCTGAAGCCACTCTGGACAACAGCATGGAGGGTCCTCCAGATCTTAAAAATAGAGCTACCCTAGGATCCAGCAAGCACACTACTGAATATTTACCCAAAGCATATGAAAACAATAACTCAAAAGGATCATGCACCTCTATGTTTCTTGCAGCTTTATTTACAAGATCACAATATGGAAGAACTCAAGTGTTCATTGAGAAAGTGCCAACTGAGCCACCCAGGCATCCCCCATGGTCCCTTTTCATCCAGGGTCAGCACCTATGCATTCAAGAGAGTGTAAGTAGAGAAAGATGTCATGTCATAATCCAGAAAGCTATTACTGTTTCTGTTTTAGTACAAGATAGTCACAGAGTGTGGGACAAGTTTCAGAGCTGGTTTGTTCTCTGTCCTGGATCACTAACTCACTGGTCATTACTTGGATCCATTTGGCTACTAGATTTCCTGTGGAAGAGCTTGCTTCCAAGCACATCCATGGAAGACACAAAGGTGGGTAGGCTCAGTCTGGGAGAGGGAGAAGGTCAAGTACAGACAAGGGTACAATCCCTCCCCTGATCCAGGAACTGCCAAGGGTGTGGGTATGGGACACAGAACCAATGGGAAGCAACCAAGCTCACCAGGTGAATGCCAGAGGCACAGGTCAAGAAATATCGTGATGTGGGGTGTGGAGGCTGCTCTGAGCTAGCTCTGGGAGGGAGAAGGGAGAAGGAATAAGAAAGACAAACTGCCTGCCCCTGGCCCATGCCACCTGCCCACTGCTCCTGGCATGCACCAGTCTACTCTGCTGACACAACTGGGCTCTGGATGGGCTGGCTTGGGTCCCTCAGCACTCAGTGGGGCAGCTGGCTCCAGGGCTCAGGGACATGCAGAGGGCAGTAGCAGGGAAGGCTGGCCCTCCGAGGCCATCCCCTCTTTGAGCAGAGAGTCCTGCAAGACTGCTGAAAACCCACTGAGAGATTTGAAACACATGCCATGGATGAACTCAGGCATGGAGAAACACTAAACAATATTGGTTTTTAAGGTCACAGCTGTTACCTATGGAAGTGGGGACAGCTTCCCTGAGGAGGACTGAGGGGAAGGCAGGCCAGGCTGAAAAGGAAGACATGGCTCTCCTGATTGGGAACCTGCAGCCTCTTCCCAGGGCAGGGCATTGTCCTCACCTCACAGGGGACTGATGGAAGTGTTCCATCAGGGGACTGACAGAGCTGACTCTTGAAAAGGCCACCCTGGCATTGGCTTGCACAAGGCAGAGAATGAGGGCCAGATGGAGGGAGGGTAAAACCCCAGGGGACCATGGGGCCATTAAGATGATGAAAAATAGGAGGTGGCGGCATGGGAGCCCCTGGCATGAAAGTGCCAGGGGCACAGTACCCACAGCTACAGTGACTCAGCACCTTCTGTGTCAGGCATGGTTCAGTTCATTGGACTCCAATTACTGCTGACCACAACCCTAGGAAGTGTATACCACCATTGCCCTCCTCTCCCCATGCTGCTGCTAGGAATCACACTCACCAGATCCTGATCAGATTTCATGGAAACCGAGCACTGGTTCCCACCACACACTGCCCCTCTGGTGGCAGTCTACTATGACCTTTATGCCTGGCCAGAGACTGCTGTCTACCTGTCTCCATACAACTTAATAGACAGGAGGGTGTCCCTGAATTCCACGAGTTCTGATGAGACAGGCCACAGGCCCCACTTCCCAGGGAGTCACTTGGGACCTCAGCTATTGTCATGAAATTCACCATGCCCTGTTTCTGTCACTTCCAACAGAAAGTCGGGTTCTGATCCCCCAATTTAACATACATCCTGGTGTATGACTTCATGACATGTCATGAACCCACATGGCACCTTTTTGTTAGAGAGGGTCACCCTGAACCTCCTGGAAAATGTTTTTAAGGAAGTACGTGTCCCTCGGGGCTACAGTGTGAATGGTAGTACACAGCTTGCATGGTAGTAATAAGTAATTCTAACAAGGGTTGACCACCTCACCCTCCAGTCTCATAAAACCTTCCTCTATCCCCATAGAAGACATGGTGTGCCCTCAGAAAATACCCCAGGAAACTAACCTTTAAACTGAATGCTCCCTTCATGCTCTGGTTCAGATCTTGTCCAACCACAACAGTATGAAAGTACAAATCAGTTACAAGAAAAAAATGGGACAGTCACAAATATGTGGAAATTCAACAACATGCTAGTAAACAACCAATAGTCAAACAAGGAATCAAAAGAAAATTTATAAGTACCTTGAGAAAATGAAAAAGAGAAACTATGAAAAGCTACGGCATGCAGCCAAAGTAGTTCTAAGGGGGAAGTTCATAGAAATTCAGGCCCTCATCAACCCCTCTGAAAGCTCTCTAATAACCTACCTAATACACATGGGAAAGGAGCGGGGGGGAGCAAAGCCCAAAATGAGATACAAGGAGATAACAAGAAGAAAAGTGGAAATAAATCCAATGGAGACTAAAAGGACAAAAGATCAATGAAAATATGAGCTGCATTTGTTAGAAAGATAAACCAAACTAACAAACTTTAGCTAGACTCACCAAGAAAGAGAGAGGGCTCAAATGCAATGAGGAAAGAAAGATAATTGATTCCTGTCTCACATCAAAATCCTGGAGGAGAACACAGACAATAACCTCTTCAACCTTGGGCACTGCAACTTCTTGCAAGACATGTCTAAAAGCCAGGGAAACAAAAACAAAAATGAACTCCTGGGACTTCATCAAGGGAAAAAGCTTCTGCACAACAAAGGAAACAATTAGCAAAACTAAAAGGCAACCTACAGAATGGGAAAGGATATTTGCAAATGGCATGACAGACAAAAGTCTGGTATCCATAATCTACAAAGAACTGCTCAAACTCAACACCCAACAAACAACGAAACCACTCAAGAAATGGGCAGAAGACAGGAAGAGACACTTCTCCAAAGAAGACACACAAATGGCCAACAGTCCATGAAAAAATGCTCCACATCAATTCTCATCAGGGAATTCAAAACCATAATGAGATACCATCTTCCAGCAGTTAGAATGGCTAAAATTAACAAGACAGGGAAAAACTGTTGGCAAGGATATGGAGAAGAGAACCCTCTTACACTGTTGGTGGGAATGCAAGCTGGTGCTGTGAGTCTGGAAAACAGCATGGAGTTTCCTCAAAAAGTTAAAAGTAGAGCTGCCCTACAACCCAGCAATTGCACTCCTGGTTATTTACCTCAAAGCTACAGATGCAGTGAAATGAAGGGGCACATGCTCCCCAATGCTCATAGCAGCAATGTCCACAAGAGTCAAACTGTGGAAGGAACTGAGATACCCTTCAACAGATGAGTGGATAAAGAAGATATGGTACATACATACCATAGAATTTTACTCAGCCATCACAAAGGATGAATGCCCACCATTTGCTTTGACATGGACACAACTGGAGGGTGTTATACGAAATGAAATCATTCAACCAGAGAACGACAATAATCATATGGTGTCACTCTTATGTGGAACACAAGGATAGTGTGGAGAACCACAGGGGAAAGGAGGGAAAACCAAATGGGAAGAAATCAGAGACGGAGACAAATCATGAGAGACTCTTAATCATAGGAAACAAACTGGAAGAGAGGCAGTTTGGGAGGCAGAGTAGTTGGGTGATGGGTATCAAGGAGGGAATATGTGGTAATGAGCCCTGGGTATTATGTGCAACTAATGAATCATTGACCATTATATCAGAAATTATACCTTGGCTAACTGAACTTAAATTAAAAATGTGAAAAACTTTTAAAAAAAGAAAAAAACCTCTTTGGTTAGGTTTATTCCCAGGTATCTTATGGTTCTTGGTGCTATAGTAAATGGAATCGATTCTCTAATTTCCCTTTCTATATTTTCATTGTTAGTGTATAAGAAAGCCACTGATTTCTGTATATTGACTTTGTATCCTGCCACGTTGCTAAATTGCAGTATGAGTTCTAGTAGTTTGGGGGTGGAGTCTTTTGGGTTTTCCATATAAAAAATCATGTCATCTGCGAAGAGAGAGAGTTTGACTTCTTCACTGCCAATTTGGATACCTTTTATTTCTCTTTGTTGTCTGATGGCTGTTGCTAGGACTTCTAATACTATGTTGAACAAGAGTGGGCATCCTTGTCTTATTCCTGATCTCAATGGGAAGGCTGCAAGCTTTTTCCCATTGAGGATGATATTTGCTGTGGGTCTTTCATAGATAGATTTGATGAAGTTCAAGAATGTTCCCTCTATCCCTATACTTTGAAGCATTTTAATCAGGAACGGATGCTGGATTTTGTTAAATGTTTTTTCTGCATCAATTGAGAGGACCATGTCATTCTTCTTTTTTCTCATATTAATTTGTTCTATCACATTGATTGATTTGCAAATGTTGAACCATCCTTGTAGCCCAGGGATGAATCCCACCTGGTCATGGTGGATAATCTTTTTAATGTGCTGTTGGATCCTGTTTGCTAGGATCTTGTTGAGAATCTTAGCATCCATATTCATCAGGGATATTGGTCTGAAATTCTCTTTTTGGGTAGGGTCTTTGCCTGCTTTGGGGATCAGGGTAATGCTGGCTTCAAGAGCTAAAGGATCTGTACTTGAGGAACTACAGAACACTCATGAAAAAAATTGAAGAAGACACAAAAAGATGGAAGACCATTCCATGTTCTTGGATAGGAAGAATAAATATTGTTAAAATGTCTATACTGCCTAGAGCAATCTATACTTTTAATGCCATTCTGATCAAAATTCCACTGGTATTCTTCAAAGAGCTGGAGCAAATAATCCAAAAATTTGTATGGAATCAGAAGAGGCACTGAATCACTAAGGAAATATTGAAAAACAAAAATAAAACTGAGGGTATCACGTTACCTGATTTCAAACTTTATTACAAAGCTGTGATCACCAAGACAGCATGGTACTGGCATAAAAACAGACACATAGACCAGTGGAACAGAGTAGAGAGCCCAGATATGGACCCTCAACTCTATGGTCAATTAATCTTCAACAAAACAGGAAAAAATATACAGTGGAAAAAAACAGCTTTTTCAATAAATGGTGCTGAAAAAACAGGACAGCTATATGTAGAAGAATGAAACTCGACCATTCTCTTACACCGTACACAAAGATAAACTCAAAATGGATAAAAGACCTCAATGTGAGACAGGAATCCAACAGAATCCTAGAGGATAACATAGGCAGTAATCTCTTCAATATCAGCCACAGCAACTTTTATCAAGATATGTCTCCAAAGGCAAAGGAAACAATAGTGAGAATAAACTTTTGGGACTTCATCAAAATCAAAAGCTTCTGTACAGCAAAGGAAACAGTTAAAAAAACAAAGAGGCAACCCACGGAATGGGAGAAGATATTTGCTAATGACAGTACAGACAAAAGGTTGATATCCAGGATCTATAAAGAACTCCTCAAACTCAACACACACAAAACAGACAATCATATCAAAAAATGGGCAGAAGATATGAACAGACACTTCTCCAATGAAGACATACAAATGGCTATCAGACACATGAAAAAATGTTCATCATCACTAGCCATCAGGGAGATTCAAATTAAAACCACATTGAGATAGCACCTTACACCAGTTAGAATGGCCAAAATTAACAAGACAGGAAACAACATGTGTTGGAGGGAATGTGGAGAAAGGGGAACCCTCTTACACTGCTGGTGGGAATGTAAGTTGGTGCAGCCTCTTTGGAGAACAGTGTGGAGATTCCTCAAGAAATTAAAAATAGAACTTCCCTATGACCCTGCAATTGTACTCCTGAGTATTTACCCCAAAGATACAGATGTCATGAAAAGAAGGGCCATCTGTACCCCAATGTTTATAGCAGCAATGGCCACAGTCACCAAACTGTGGAAAGAACCAAGATGTCCTTCAACGGATGAATGGATAAGGAAAATGTGGTCCATATACACTATGGAGTACTATGCCTCCATCAGAAAAAATGAATACCCAACTTTTGTAGCAACATGGACAGGACTGGAAGAGATTATGCTGAGTGAAATAAGTCAAGCAGAGAGAGTCAATTATCATATGGTCTCACTTATTTGTGGAGCATAACAAATAGCATGGAGGACATGGGGAGTTAGAGAGGAGAAGGGAGGTGGGGGAAATTGGAAGGGGAGGTGAACCATGAGAAACTATGGACTCTGAAAAACAATCTGAGGGGTTTGAAGTGGTGGGGGGTGGGAGGCTGGGGTACCAGGTGGTGGGTATTATAGAGGACACGTATTGCATGGAGCACTGGGTGTGGTGAAAAAATAATGAATACTGTTATGCTGAAAATTGAAAAAAAAAAAAAAAGAAAAAAACTTGAGCTATTACAAGGAATATCACAAAATTACAAGGGATCGTTAGAGGGTATTATGAGCAAGTAGAGTCCAACACCTTGGACAACCTAGAAGAAATGGTTAAGTTCCTAACAATCTAGAATGAACCATGAAGGGGGAAAAAATCTGAAAAGACTGATAACTAGTAAAAAGATTGATTCAATAATCCAATACTCCCAGGAAACAAATGCCCAAGACCAGACAGTTTCTGGACAGTAGAAGAAGAAGTAATATCAACCCTTCCCAAACTGTTTTTTAAAAAGGAGAGAAGGGTATATGCCCAAACTCATTTTATGAAGGCAGCATTACCCTGCTACCAAAACAAGACAATGATGATACAAGAAAAGGAAAGGCCAATATCCCTCATGAACAGAGTTGCAAAAAATCCTCCACAAATTAACAGCAAAATCAATTCAACAATCCATCTGGAGAATCACACAACATGATCCAGTGGGATTTATTCCAGGGATGCAAGAATGATTCCACATCTGCACATCCACCAATAGCATATATCACCTTAACAAAATAAAAGATAAAAATCCTAGGATTGTTACAATAGATGCAGAAAGAACACTTGACAAGATTCAATATAATTTATGGTAAAAATTCTAAACCCTCTGGGTACTGAGGGAACACACCTCAACCAAATAGAGGTCCTATATGAAAAGCCCACAGCTGACATTATACTCAAGGGTGAAATGCTGAAAACGTTCCCACTACCAGCAAGAACAAGACAAAGATGCCCACTCTTACCACTTTTATTCATCATATTGAAATCCCTTGCCAAATGATTTAGACAAAACAAAAGAAAAAATATAAAATCTAAAAAGGAAAAGAAAATGGTCACTATTTGCAGATGACATACTATATGTAGAAATCCCTAAGGAGTCCACAAAAAAAATAAAATAAAATAGTTATATTAACAAATAAATAAATCTGAATAAATTAGAATAAACAAATTCAGTAAAGCTGCAGGATACATACTGATTTTGTATCAATATACAGAGACATGTTGCATTTATTTTTTTAAAGAATATATGTGTTTGGCACAGAGAGACAGAGAGAGAGAGAGCATAGCAAGGGGCGCAGCAGAGAGTCAGGGAAAAGCAAATGCCCTGCTGAGCAGGGAGCCCAATACCAGACTCATTCCCAGAACACCAGGATCATGATATGACCTGAAGGCAGACACTTAATTGACTGAGCCACCCAAGTGCCCCAACTTGTATTTCTATCTACTGATGACCAACTTTTACAAAGAGAAATTAAATTAAATTAAATTAAAGCAATTCCATTAACAATTGCATCAAGCAAAAAAAAAAAAAAAAAAAAAAAAAAAAAAAAACTAGGAATAAAGTAACCAAGAATGAGAGAGACCTGGTATACTGAAAACATGGTGGAAAAGGAAGGAAAAATATGTGTGTGTTGGTGGGTGAATGTATGGGCCAAAGATTTGGAAGATGACACAAATAAATGGAAGCATACGCCATGCTCATTAACTGGAAGAGCTAATAATCTTAACATTTCCACTGTACCCAAAGCAAACTAGAGAAAGAAGAAGAGAGAGAGAGAGTCCACAATGGCAGAGGAGTAGGACACTATCATTTCATCTGGCACAAGGAATTTAGCTAGAGAACTATCAAACCATTCTGAACACCTGCAAATTCAAGCATAGGTCCAAGAGAAGAATAGCAGCAACTCTACAAACAGAAAAGAGACCACTTTCCACAAGGTAAGGCATAGAAAAAGGTGAGTCTAAGCTGATAGGCAGGAAGATAAACCCTGCGGGGAGGGAGCCTCAGTCAGCAGGCTACTGCCAAGTGTCAAGGGCAGCAGAGCACAAATTTGGAACTTTTGGAAGTCTGCTCTGGTGAGGGATGTCACTATGGCAGCTGGGCAGGGGGTGGAATCCTCGATGGAACAGTGTGGTCTCAGGATTCTCAGGGTCCCAGGAAAACCAGGGGTTCTTGAGGGCAACAGAGCTCCCAGGCATTAGAGCAGGGAAGCTGGCTCAAAGAGTGAGCCCAGGAGTGGGCTCTAAGCTGGAGGTTGCCATAAACTGTGATCCATAGCATAGTCTGGCCACTGCTCTTTGAGAAGGGACCCAAGAAGCAGCACAACTGAGGAGAGCCCCTTTCCTCCCCCAGGAGGAGTAGTCCCTGAACATGCTACAGGAGTCTTCTGGGTTTGGAGACTGCAAACTGGGTCATGTACCAGAGACAGCAATGCTTGGTCACAGGACAGGTAAGCACAGAGTGCAGACAGAGACCAGGGAAACACGAAGGATTGACCATTTTTCTGTGAGGGTGCACTGGGGAGTGGTACCCCTGAGCTCTCAGCTTCGGGGCCAGGGATAGGGAGGCTTCCATGTTCACTCTCAGCCCAAAAGACTGGGATCAATCCGTACATATTTTTAGACCACAATGCTTTGACAATGAAACTCAATCACAAGAGGAAAGGTGAAAAGAACTCAAATACATGGAGGCTAGAGAGCATGCTACTAAAGAACGTAGGGGTCAACCAGTCAATTCAAGATAAATTTTAAAAATTCATGGAAACACAGGAGAATGAAAACACAGCCATTCAGTATCTTCAGGATGCAGCAAAGGCAGTCCTAGGAGGGAAGTATATATCACTACAAGCCTTTCTCAAGAACCAAGAAAAGTCTCAAATACACAACCTAACCCTATACCTTAAGGAGCTGGAAAAAAAGGAGCAGAGAAAGCCTAAACCCAGAAGGAGAAGAGAAATAATAAAGATTAGAGCAGAAATCAATGAAGTAGAAAGCAAAAGAATAGTAGAACAGATTGATGAATCTAGGAGCTGCTTCTTTGAGAGAATTAATAAGATTGATACACCCCTGGTCAGATTTCTCAATAGGAACAGAGAAAGAACCCAAATAAATAAAATCATGAATCAAGAAGGAGAGATCACACCCAATACCAAGGAAATACAAACAAGTATAAGACCATAGGATGCCAACTCTATGTCAACTAATCAGGCAGTCTTGAAAAAATGGATGCATTCCCAGAAACATAGAAATGAACAAAACTGAACTGCGAAGAAAAGGAAATCTGAAGAGACTCATCAACAACAAAATTAAAGCAATCATCAAAAATCCTCCAGAAAACAAGAGCCCAGCACCAGATGGTTTCCCAGGGGAATTCTACCAAACATTAAAGAAGATTTAATACCTCTTCTTCTGAAACTTTTCCAAAAAATAGAACTGGAAGGAAAACTTCCAAACCCTTTTGATATGATCAACATTACCTCGATTTCAAAACCAGAAAAAGACACCACCCAAAAGGAGAATTACAGACAACCATCCCTGAAGAATATGGATACAGAAATTCTCACCAACATACTAGCCACTAAGATACAACAGCCCCTTAAAAGGATGATTCACCACAACCAAAACGAATTTATTCCTGGGCTGCAAGGGTGGCTTGACAACCACAAATCAATCAATGGAATCACTACCTTAATAGAAGAAAGAACAAGAATCATAGGATCCTCTCAAAAGATGCAGAAAAAGCATTTGACAAATTAATGCATCCCTTCTTGATCCAAACTCTTCCTCCACATCATAAACACCATCTATGAGAAACCCACAGAAAATATTATTCCCAATGGGGAAAAACAGAAGGCTTTTCTCTTCGGGTCAGGAACACAACAGGGATGCCCATATCACTATTGTTCAACATAATACTGAATTCTTAGCCTCAGCCATCAGACAACAAAAACAAAGAAAAGGCATCTGAATCAGCAAAAAAAGAAGTAAAACTCTCACTCTTTGCAGATAATAGGATATTTTCTGTGGAAAACACAAAAGACTTCATCCCAAAATTGCTAGAACTCAGCCAGGAATTCTCTAAAGTGGCAGGATGTAAAATCAATACACAGAAATCACTTGCATTTGTCTGCAGCAACAATGTAACAGAAGAAAGAGAAATTAAGGAGTCCATCCCATGTATAATCATACCCCAAACAATAAGATACTTAAAACTCCATCTAACGAAAAAGGCAAAGGATTTAAACTCAGAAAACCATACTATAGTCATGAATGAAATGGAGGAAGACACAAAGAAATGGAAAAATGTTCCATGGTCATGGACTGGAAGAATAAATATTATGAAAATGTTTACACTACCCTGAAAAACCCACAGATTCAAAGAAATCCCTATTCAAAATACCATCCACAATTTTCACAGAACTGGAATGAATAATCCCCAGATTTGTATGGAAACAGAAGAGACCCCAAATAGCCAAAGGGAAGTTGAAAAAGAAAACGAACACTGCTGGCAACACAATGCAAAGTTCAAGCTCTATTACAAAGCTGTAACAACAAGACAGTATGATCCTGGCACGAAAACAGACACAGAGATCAATGGAACAGAATAGAGAAACCAGAAATGGACCTTCAGCTCTAGGGTCAACTAATGTTCCTCAAAGCAGGAAAGAATATCCAATGGGGGGGGGGGTGTCTTCAATAAATGGTGCTGAGAACATGAGATAGCCATATGCAGAAGAATGAAACTGGACCATTTCCTTATACCATACACAAAAAATGGACTCCAAGTAGATGAAAGACATCAATGTGAGACAGGAATTTATCCAAGTCCTTGAGGAGAACAGAGGCAGCAACCTCTTTGACCTCAGCCACAGCAACTTCTTGCTACACACGTCTCCAAAGGCAAGGGAAACAAAAGCAAAAAATGAACTTCATCAAGAAAACAAGCTTTTACACAGCAAAGGAAACAGTCAACAAAACCAAAAGAAAACAAAAACAATGAGAGAAGATATTTTCAAATGACATATCGGATAAAGGGCTCATATCCAAAATCTATAAAGAACTTACCAAACTCAACACCCACAGAAAAAATAATCCAATCAAGAGAAAGGGTCAAAGACAAGAACAGACATTTCTCTAAAGAAGACATCCAAATGGCCAACAGACCCTTAAAGTGCTCAATATCCCTCAGTATTCGGAAAATACATAATGAGATATCACCTTTCACAGAATGGTGTACACCTTACAGTCAGAACAGCTGTACATAATGAGATACCACCTTATACAGAATGGTGTACACCTTACAGTGTACATAATGAGATACCACCTTACACAGAATGGTGTACACCTTACAGTCAGAATGGCTAAAAGGAACAAGTCGGAAATGACAGGTGTTGATGAAGATATAGAGAAAGGGGAACCCTTTATACTGCTGGTGAGAATGCAAGCTGGTGCAGCCACCCTGGAAAAGAGTGTGGAGTTTCCTCAAGAAGGTGAAAATAGAGCTACCCTACAACCCTGCAATTGCACTGCTGAGTATTTTCCCTGAGGATACAAGTGTAGTGATCTAAAGGGTCACCTGCACCCAGTGCAGGTGATAGCAGCAATGCCCACCAGAGCCAGAGTATGCAAAGAGCCCAGACATCCATCAACAGATGAGCAGATCTATATAGACATATATACCATTGAGTATTATGCAGCCATCAAAAAATGAAATCTTGCCATTTGCAAGGAAATGGATGGAACTAGAGGGTATTATGCTAAGTGAAATAAGTCAATTAGAGAAGAACAATTATCATATGATCTCACAGATATGTGGAATTTAAGCAATATGACAGAGGGGATGAGAAAAAAAAGGGGGGGGGAGATGAAACCAGAGAGGGATTCAGAACAAAAGAGACTCTTAATCTCAGAAAACAAACTGAGGGTTTCTGAAGGAGAGGGAATGGGGTGCCTGAGTGATGGGCATGGGGAGGGTATGTGCTGTGATGAGCACCATGTGATGTGTAAAACAAGGATCTCACCTGTACCCATGAAACAAATAACACATTATATGATCATAATAAAAAAGAAGTGCAAGAAAAACATTTAGAATACAAATGTAAACTATGTAAAAATAAATAAATAATATCATTGATGAGAAGGAAAGAAAAAGATAGAAACTTCACAAACTAACCCACTAACCCACAAACTAACCATCTTAAAGTTAAGATGTATGTCTTAACTTGTGACATAGCAGAAAATATACAATGGGGAAAGGACTGTCTCTTCAGTGAATGGTACTGGGAAATTTGGACATTAAATGTAGAAGAATGTGACTGGACCACTTTCTTATACCACACATACAAACTATGAATGGATGAATGACTTGAACATAAGAACTGAATCCATAAACTTCCAAAAAGAAAACACAGGTAGTAAGTTTCTCCATACTGCTTTTGGGGAAGAGACTTTTACATCAGACACCAAAAGCAAAAATAAACGTGGAAAGACATCAAACTGAAATTTCTGAATGACAAAAGAAACCATCAAACCCTTAAAGGCAACCTCCCCAAGGAGAAAAAATATCTGCACATCCTATGTGTGAGAAGAGGCAAATATGCAAAATACACAAGATGTTCCTTCAAATCCAAACAAAAACTCAATTAAAACTGAGGAGTTTATGAGAATAGACACTTTCCAAAGATGGCATACATGTAGACAACAGACACAGAGAAAGTTATTCAACATCACTAATTGTCATCAGGGAAACAAAAGTCAGAACCACAATCAGCTATCACAAGTGTGGGAATGGCAATCGTCCCAGAGATAGACACCAGGTGTGGTCAAGGGTGTGTACACAAGGGGACTCTGTGCACTGTTGGTAGGAATGGAAATTGGTGCAGTCACTGTGACAAATGCTGTGGAGGTTCCAGGAAAAATAACAGAACTACCGCATGACCTGGTAATTGCTCTGCTGAGTATTTCTTTGGAGAACACAGAAACACTCCCTCCAAAGGAGACATGCACTCCCATGTTCACTGCAGCATTATTCACAATAACCAGACATGGGAACAGGGACCTTGGGAGCATTATGCTAAGTAACTTAGACACAGAAAGACAAACACCAGAGGCTCTCATGGACATTCCACATGGAAAAAAATACTGTCCACATAGGTAATGAGAACAGATGAGTGGTTGCCAGATTCAGGGATGGTGGAGGGAAATGGTTGAAGGTAGTCAAAGGTGCCATGTTTGAGTGATAAAATTCACAAGTCATGGAATGTTCTGTGCAGCATGGAGACAGAAAGCTAACCCTACAGGATGGGTACAGGCTCCCCTGCTACTTGAAAGTACAGTGTTCCTAGGAAACCTTTCACAGCAGAATGGCATAAACAGAAAAAGGAATGACCATTCATTTCTACAGAGAAATGAGTGAGCATGATCAGACACCAAAAGCTCCTTCTCTTTGGCTGTTCTTTGGCCTCAGAACACAACATCCTAATGGATGCCCAAAATAAATGGAGATAAAGCACAGCAAATGCTCAAGGACACAATTCAAAGTGCTGGTGCCTGGACACAGAGAGCAGCACCCAGGGAGGAGCTGGTTGGGGTGCATGCTGCCTCTGTGGTGGTTCCCCACAAAACAGATGCTGAACACAATGTCCACTTTTTTACTTTTTTTCAGAAGAGAGAAATCCTCCTCAGGCTTTTTCCTGCTACTTGAGCTGGGTAAAAAACATAGATCTTTCGAAAAAGCCAAGTGTCTTACCATGAACTTTGAGATAAGTGGGGAAGACTTGTACTTGAAAGTTGCTGAGGGGGTAGAATTTCAGAGTTCTCCCAGGCACAAACATCAGCAGGTCCACTGTGAAAGGCACCTTTATCAGCAGGTGGAACATGAACTAACTCCTACACCCAGAAACCTCCTCCTTTGTCTCACTTGGTACAATACACAAGAGCTTGGACTTAACTCAATTTTAGTATATGTGCTGCCAAAGTGAGCACTTGGACTTACTTCAATTCCTCCTTTCTCCCATTCCCAATATCAAACCCATCAGCAAACTCTGTGAGCTCCATCTTCAATAGGCACCCAGAATAGCACTAACCCCTCCTTCCAAGGCTGCCTGTCTGGTCCACATTGGAGCCCATCTCTTGCCTGACTTCCTGGAAAAGCTTCATCATTGACCTCCCTTGCCCATCCTCAATGCTGTGTCCTTTGCTCTCAACACTGTAGCCAGGATGGCCCAGCCAAACAGGGTCCCATGGGGTCATAGCCCTGACATGGCTTTCTGTCACCCTACTGTCCCCTCCCTGAGGTCATGTCCTAAGCTGTCTCCTATGGCCACAGGGCTTACTGCTACTGGACATATGTGGTATGCTCCTAACCCAGGGCCTTTGCACATGCTTTCCTTTCCATTTAGAAGGCTCTTGGTGTGATATCATTCACCTTCTTTTGAACTTGCCTAAGCATCACCTTCCTAGTGAAGACTCACCTAGGCCCCCACGTGAATAGCAAGCATCACTGCCACCCCCCTTCAGCACCTCAGCCCTGTATACTGCTTTCCATTTCCAGACCAGTTATCACAGTCATAAGGCCATCTTGGCAAGAGGAAATGTAGCCCTACTCAGATGGTTTTCACTATGGACTCCCACTGATTTCCTAGTCCAGAGCCCCAGGGTAAAAGGTGACCAGAGCTCTTGCACAGCCAGGATGCCCAGGACAATGGGACCCCCTCCGGCACCCTGAAGACCATCAGGAAAATGAGCTATAAGAGGAATCCACTTGCACATTAAACCTGAAACCAGACACCTTCATTGATTCCAGGTGTGCACAAACACATTCTCCCCTTGCCTGATGTGCTTATCTGAGAAAGCTGAGCAGAGAACCATCCCATGGTCCTAATCTCCCTCTGGCCCAGGTGCTGGAAAACAGACATCTCTCCTCCCCGCACCAGTCACCTGTGAATGACGTCTGGCATTTCCCTGAGCTGGGACAGAATGGTGCATCTGTCCCTCTCTCCTGGGACATCATCACAACCAGGCTTTGCTGCACAGTTTTGGGGAAGGAACCTGCGGCAGTGGCAGCAGCAACAGAAACAGGCCTCCCAGGTTTGGTCTCAGTCTCGCATATCAGGCCCAATGTGAACTAGAGCTTCAAGGAGACTGGTGTGCCATGTGGCCTTGGAACCTCATGGCAGGAGCTGAGATCTCAGTTCCAAATGAAAACCTTCCTCCTCCACATAGCACAGGAAAGTGGAGGATTTCTCAGGGGTGTGGTACTGGAAGAAGTGCTTCTGCTGGCTGAATTCACAGGCACCAGGCAGAGGATACCAGCGGTGCCTCATCTGAGGAAGCAAGGGGCACACTGGGCAAGAATCCACAACGCTGCCTATGGACTGCTTCCCACCAAGTCGCCTGCTGAGATGAGAGCTAGAGAACCAAATGGGAAGCAAGTTTCCTATCATGTCTGCAGCAGGAGGGCTGGCTGGGGAGCAGAGTCCTATCCCTGGAGCAAGCTGACCTGTGTGTCAAGAGCAAAGGCCCACCACCATGGCCTCACAGTCTCCCAGCTCTCTGATCTGACTCCCATGCCAGGCTCACACCTGCTGACATGGTGACTCCCATGACCCGGAGACTGCTTTCCTCCCCAGCGCAATGCTGCTCACAGAGAAGCAAACTCCAGGCTCAGAAACGTGTGCACCCTTAGCTCCAGAATTCCCTGGGTTTGTCTACACTGGCCCACCCAGGTGTCCCTTCCAGATAATTCCTCCAGTGCCCTAAGGTTTCAAGCCATATTCAAACTGCCCTTCAAAAGGCAAGAACGGGTCCATCTAGGCAGACCAGCCGAGCTACTCTGTGTGCAGGAAACTCGGACCACATCCTCCCTGAACACCAATGCTTCCAGTTCCAAGCTTCAAACCCTCACTCACTGGGCACAGAGCACCATGTCAGCATGAACACTGCTCCTTCAAATCTCTTGTCTCCCATTCCTTCAAATCAGAAACCAAGCTCCAGTCACCACTCTATTTTCCCTTCAGAGAAGTAAGAAAAAGGGTAGAATAAAACACTACATAAACACAGCACACTCCTATCCAAATAGAATTGTGTTCTTTCTCATGAGGGCAGCCCGACATTGCCACAGTAATGAGAGGCACCACAAGTTCAGTCCTCATAGACATAGTTTACCTTGTGGTTTTTCTTTTGTTATTTGGATCTCAAAGTCAATGTCTTGATTTGTTTCTTAAAATAAAAATAATAATGTGATCACGTAAAGGTCTGGGTCTCCATAACCAGACAACATGGCTCTGGTTCAGATAAAGATGAAGACATAACCTCTTCCCAGGAAGCAAAGCCCACACCCTCAGGCATCCTGACATGTCTCACAGGTGATGAGTTCCTTTGCTCCCTGGAGTAGCCCGAGTGCAAAGGATGCAGGCCCCCTCTAGGGCTCATTCTGTTTTCTTCATCACTTCCCCAGTTCAAGTCACAAGGGACTCACTGGGTCAGGTTTCAGAGCCCAGGATGGGCCACTGGGTAAGCATCCCTGCCCCCCAGCCAGGGAGGGGTAAATGTTGTCTGGAAGCACAATAAGTCCCTCACTGAGCTACTCAACAACCTACACTCCTTCTCCATGTGTCCTCCTCACAAAGGCCACTGAGCCCTGTTAGAGCCCTGCCCTGTGCTTTACTACAAAAAATATTTTCTAGTATTGGAATGTGGTTCACAGAAGAGAAAAACATGAATACCCACAAAGAATTCTTTCAATATTTCAGGAGATTTGTTTCCCATTGTTTAATTAAAACAGGAAATAAAAATGCACAGATAGCCCCTTCCACCAGCAGGTATGACTCACTGCGGTGACTTAGAGAAGAGCAGGAAATACCAGAGGAAGATATGTTCTGATGACCCGTCATTTCATCATCTAGGTTTTGAAACTTCACACACAAAGAAAGAAGCCCAAACCAACGTCTTGGCCTGGCAATGTGGAGAAGTCTGAACTGGAGGGACAGGGACGAAGAGCTTGTGTGTGTTGGCGAGGCCAGTGGCATAGAAGGGGCTCTGCCAGCTCTCCAACCGGGCCTCACCTATCCTCAGCCAGGAACCTGCTCACAGCCCTGACTTGTAACAACTGTCACACGGGAGACACACAGCCACCCCTAGAGCCAGGCCTGCCCACACCCTCCTGCAGAATGCACCCCCACTCTCCTCTGGGAACCCTGTCAGCTCTACCCAGGTCTAGAACTCCCCTGTCTGCTGCAAAGCTCCAGAATTGCCCCCTCTTGTCAAAATTACAATGGCCCAAGACTTTCACAAGTGTGTCTCAACTCACCTTCCTACCTAGGCAAACTGTAAGTCATGTATCAATGGAATATGAACATACTCTGAGATCTGAGCCTTTCATTGAAGACTTCTGAGGACTCCTTGTGCAATCAAATACCATAGCCTAATGCAGGGGTTATATTTACAGAATAATACAACCCAAATCACCTCATTGTTAGTTGCTCCTCATTAGCCCGAAAGTTCCTGTGTAAAAAGCCTTTCCATAGATATTACCTTCCAACAATTTCATGAGGAGAAAAAACTCTGTGGGATAACCTGACTCACCCAGCGTCAGGCAAGCAGTTCCAGAATTCACCCCAGATTGAAGTCCGCCAAGCCCCTTGAGGCCACCAGCGGGACCCTATCCAGGAGAATTCCCAAAGACTCTCCTTTTGATTCCACCGCCAAAGAAACTACAGAGAAAGTATGGTACATCAAAATATCTAGATGATACATTTAGTCAAACTAGAAAGTCAAGCTTTAAATGGTAAAAGCCTACTTTGAATAATTTTGAATTTTCCCTCTACCTTAATTGGAACTCTTGTGATGAAAACACTAATCGGTATGAAAATCACCTCTGACAAATGACAAGACATCATCCATTGTCTCTATCTGGCCACAAAAAGCCACTTAACTCTAGGTGTTGGCCTAGGACTATACCCTAGGCCCAAGTGAATAAATGCTGTTAGAGTAAGGATCAAATTATAGTTAAAAGCACACAAAGAGTAAATCTCATTTTCCTTCTCTGATACCAGTGATTTCCTAAGAAACAGATGTTCATTACATTTTGTAAGCAGTAAATGAACAGAGAGAATGGTATGCCCTGCAATATTCTACCCACACGGACACTAAGTAACTCTTGCAGCAAAGCCAGAATGCTGACAGCTACTTCAGTTTTACTTCCTGGCTCAACTAGAGAAAAGAGAAAAGCCCAGGAGGTGTTGGTTAAAAAGAAGTCTTACCTCCAGTCCTGACACCTAAGTGACACTGCGCCCAATGCACCTGCTGCTTTCTCAGAGCACTGATGTCCTGTGAAAAGCTGCAGGACTGATTCAGATGCTGTTGTTCCAAATGTTGGGTCTTGTGGAGCCCGATCAGAGAAGTGTTGTCAGGTGGGGATGAGAAGGCCCCTCTGACCTAAGGCCGGCATACCTGCTTCTGTTCCTGGGAGGAGGAAAACACATACTTGTTTGTTTTCTTCTTTCTTTTCTTTTCTTTCTTTCCTTTATTTTTTTTTTCTTTTTTGGAAACACATACTTGTTTCTTAAGTAGTAATTATCAACATTCTAAAGTAGACCAAGACTTGGGGCACCTGGGTGGCTCAGTGGGTTAAGCCTCTGCCTTCGGCTCAGGTCATGATCTCAGGCTCCTGGGATCGAGCCCTGAGTCGGACTTGCTGTGCAGTGGTGAGCCTGCTTCCCCATCTCTCTCTCTCTCTCTCTCTCTCTCTCTGCCTGCCTCTATGCCTGCTTGTGATCCCTCTCTGTCAAATAAATAAATAAAGTCTTTTTTAAAAATCTATAAAGTAGACCAAGACTTTGTCTTTTTTGGAAAAGAGAAATTATCCTTCCAAAGGAACACCTCAACTCACCTGTTCCTCAAGGAACTTGAGTGGGGTCTTGTTTCCTCCAGCTTCCAGGCCCCCACCTGGAGGACGCTCCTGCAGGATCCTGACAGCCTATTACCACCATCCCCTGGGACACGGGGCACAATGTTAAAACTGGGGTATGGCTCTGGGGCTGTTACCACCACACATGTATGGTGGGGGAGGGGGGACAGGAACCTGGAGGATCCTCCAGCAGGATTCTGACAGCCCATTACCACCATCCCCAGGGAACATGGGGGACAATACTAAAGCTGGGGGATACCTCTGGGCTTGTTAGAGCCACACCTGTGCCTGGGGGGACAGGAACCTGAAGGACCCTCTGCACAACCCTGACATCCCATTACCACCAACCCCGTGGACAGGGTGCAAAGTGTTGAAGCTGTGGAACTGTTCCGGGGCTTGTTAGGGGCACACCTGTGGGGGGTGGGGAACAGGAAACACCCTGCTGAAATCGGGGTGCTGCTCAAGGTCCATTACCTGTACTGTGCCAGGGGACAGGAGGCACCCCACTGAAGCTGGGGACTGTGAGCTGTCTTTACATGCACTCTTTCTGGGGAACAGAGGAAACCCTGAAATGTCTTCAGCCCACCCTACAAAAGCTTGGGTGAGCGGGCACCCTGGTGTCCAGGGGTCTGGGGGAGAGAGCCAATTGATGGACATCAGGCAGAAGAGACTTTCAAGGGAAAAAGGAAACCCATCTGAGTCCCCACAATGAACTCGCTTCAGGTGCCCATGGAGGCCCCTATCCCTGGGACCCCCACACCAGTGCACAGCCCGCACTCACCCTAGCAGAACAGCCGCCCAGGATCTCTCCCAGCTCCCCTGTACCTGCTTAACCTCTGCAAGCAGAGCCAGCTCTGGGTCTGTCCAGGGAGGACATGACCACGTGCTCATCAGTCAAGGAGGGTAGTGCCTTGAGCTCATTGGATGCCGTGCCTGCCTGTACCAGGCAACCCGCCCTTATATCAGCACCTCCTCGCTTTTGCCAGTACAATCCTGGAGGCAACGCCTCTTCGCTGGAACACCTAGCTCCAGGGGGCAGCCATGGGCGGGTCGTGGGCAGGGCTCCCCCTCCCGCAGACAGCTGGTCCCTTTTGGAGACCCTTCTGGCTGCAGACCACCCTCAGAACCCTGCCCCTTCCGTTCCTGCACCAGCCCTGCTTGCGGCTCCTGGCAAGGTCTGCTGCTCTCAGACCTTCCCAGGCTTGGGCTTTAGGAAACGCAATGGTTGGGGCACCTGGGTGGCTCTGTCATTAAGTGTCTGCCTTCAACTCAGGTCATGATCCCAGGGTCCTCTGATCAAGCCGGGCATCTGGCTCCCGGCTCAGCAGGAGGCCTGCTTCTCCCACTCCCACTCCCCCTGCTTGTGTTCCCTCTCTCACTGTGTCTCTGTCAAATAATACATAGAATCTTAGAAAGGGGGGGGAATGCAATGGTTTCCCACATTTCCAAGGCAATTTTAAGACCCAAAAAGCAATGCTCTAAGCAGGAGGAGCTTCACCTTCGGGTCTCACCCATGGAGTGAATAGTGCTTCTCAGACCTTCGGAGCATCCTTCTAGGATGAGCCCGTTTGTGCTGGAATATATATATATTCATATGCTTGGTTCTACAGGGAAACTCCAGGATGAAGAACAACTGTCCTTCTGTGCTGTTGGAGTGGTGAACCAGGAACATTGATTTTTCACTTGAAAAGAATATATATTGTCATTGTCAACGCTAAAGGAACAAACCCCTTTAAACATTTTGGAGTGAAATGAAGAGAGCTTTATTCAAACCCAAGTCAAGAGAGCTGCCTGGAAGACACAATCTTCACAAGGGAGGGAGTGCTCATAGGGAGGAATATTTGGGCAGGTTCCTATATTCATTGTTTTGTTTTACATACATAGTGACACATCATCATGACGAAGAACGTTCCAGAAAGTTACAGACTTTTTCTTATGTTTTCAGTACGTGCAAGTCAGCATGACTTAAATCTTATGGGAGCAGGAGAGGTCCTTTTGTTTTTCTTATCTTTATGTTTGCAATAGCATTTCTTTGGTTCTCTTTTTCTTCCCAAAGAAGATGTACAACATGTGCTTGGGATGGAAATAGGGCCCATGCTCTGAGGTTTTGCTCAGTCATTTTGAGCTTGGTAATATGTTAAAGGATAGCTTCCCTGGGAGCCCAGGATCCAGGCCCAGGGATGGTAAAAGACGAGAATTTCCATTACCATTCTAAACACTAACAAAGAGAGGAAATTGAGACAAAAGTACCTTTAACAATCCTACTAAGAGGGACGCCTGGGTGGCTCAGTTGGTTAAGCGGCTGCCTTTGACTCAGGTCATGATCCCAGCGTCCCACATCGGGCTCCTTGCTCGGCAGGGAGCCTGCTTCTCCCTCTGCCTCTAGCCTGCCACTCTGTCTGCCTGTGCTTGCGCTCTCTCTCTAACAAATAAATAAAATCTTTAAAAAAAAAAAAAAAAAAACAATCCTACTAAGAAATCAAAATGATGCCTACAGAAGGCTACCTGTTCCATTCCATGGTCAACACAGGTAATAGAGGTGTTCACAGAAGCTAGGCTCCTCCCTTTCTCCTGCCCAAATCTCTGAGGCACACAAATAACTTAAAGTCAGAATTTTAGAACCTCCCAAACACTTAGAGATGTCTGGCACCATTTGCTTAGACTACAGAATAAAACAGAGTAGCTCATTGTCACACTAATCAAAACATGAAGCCCCTTAAAGCTTGGACACACTGTCTTAGTTCTTTCCTTGAAGATTTCGATTATGTAAGTCATAGTCATACCATATAAACACTACAATGGTTGGGAAGTAAGTAATCATGGGTAAGGGAATAGTTTAGTGAAGTTTATAAGCATTGTCTCGCTTTGTAGAGAAGGCTAAGCTGAGTGTTTTGTTTTGTTTTTTATTTTAAAGATTTTATTTATTTATTTGACAGACAGAGATCACAAGTAGGCAGAGAGGCGGGCAGAGAGAGAGAGGAGGAAGCAGGCTCTCTGCTGAGCAGAGAGCCCGATGCGGGACTCGATCCCAGGACCCTGAGATCATGACCTGAGCCGAAGGCAGCAGCTTAACCCACTGAGCCACCCAGGCACCCCTAAGCTGAGTGTTTTTAAATACTATTTCAGACCTGTCTTGCAGCACCCTCTGAACATACCAGAACATGAATCTTTTTTTTTTTTTTTTAAATAGTTCTTTCGGTAACTTTAATATCAGAAAAATATTATAACATCCCTATTCCTAGGAATCTTTGCGTACCTTACTCAGAGGTCCTCCACGCTTAATGAACATGGTGGGGAGAGGTAAAAAGGCCAGCTAAATTCATTCCAGTTGACCACACAACAAGAAAATCCTGAAACTTAAGATGTCTCCAGATCCAGAAGACCAGAGACAAGAGGGAGGAATATATATATTCCATATATGGAATAACAAGGGATTTGGAGTCAGTTTGTGGATCCCACCTAAGTTTCTGACACTGAAATCCTCTGTGACTCAAGTCATCTCTGAGCCCCTGTCTAGCCATCTAGAAAATGTGACTAATAATATCTACACCATAGTTTGGAAGTTTAAGAGGGAGAATTCCAGAAAGAGCCGGTGTGATGGCTCTCAAGAGCAGGTGCTCAGGAAGCCATGATTACAATTGGGGTCTATTTCTTTTCCAGAAGAAAGAACTCATGTTGAATCCATGCTTCTAAGAGATGACTCACAAGATGATTTTCAAGCCTTCGGGAAGGTCAAGAACCTGTTACTGTGTCATATTTCACTCAGAGAACATGCTGTTGGACTGGTGAGGACAAGACAATAGCACCGTCATCACTAGGAGTGGGAAGCTTCCCATTTCCATGCAGCCATGTTGTCCCCATTAGCTCAGGGCTACTGAAAAGGGCAGCTGTGGGAGGACCACAGGCCAAGGCTGCCAGGTGTGGCTGGGGCAGGCAGAACTCTGACTTAAGGCTCAACCCCTGTCTAGCTAAATATACTGCTCTTCACAGATAGAATGCCATTGTCTGCAAGCTCTGATGTAGGAAGGATTGAAAATTTCCCTTGTGATTCCCTCTCTGGCCCTTAGGATATGTAGCAAAGTCACATTTAATTTTTAAATATTGAGGGACTTCCAACTTTCTTTTCTTTTTTTTTTTTTTAAAGATTTTTATTTATTTATTTGACAGAGAGAAATCACAAGTAGTCGGAGAGGCAGGCAGAGAGAGAGAGAGGAGGAAGTGGGCTCCCTGCTGAGCAGAGAGCCCCATGCGGGACTCGATCCCAGGACCCTGAGATCACGACCTGAGCCGAAGGCAGCGGCTTAACCCACTGAGCCACCCAGGCGCCCCTCCAACTTTCTTTTCATTATGACTATGATTCAATTCTCCTGTGGTCTAAGAATATAATCTAGTTAATTTCAGGTTTTAAAATGTGTACACTTGCTTCATGGCCCAACATTTTATCTACTTGGGTAAATATCCTAGGACCACTTGAAAATAATGTATTCTGTACTTAATGTGTAATGTTCCATATATATCAATTAGGTCACATTTGTTACCAATGTTTCACCTGCTTTTTCTATCAGATATTGAGAAAGGTATGTTCAAATCTTCAAACAATGCTACTCTAGTCAACATCGCATTGGAAAATCTACCAAGTGTTATAAAACAAGAGAAACAAAAAGAATAAGAATTCAGGGGATAATTGTGACCATTCACAGGTCATATGTGGGTGTACATAGAATATATAAAGTCATCTATAAATACGCTATTAGAATTAAAAATGTAAAACTTGCAAACCTTAGAACCAAGAAAACAATCCAGAAAGCAGCCCAGGGGAAGAGATTTCTTATGGATGGAGGGAGACCTGTCCACAAAGACCTGTCCACAAAGACCTGGAAAGCCAGAAAGGGCTGGCAAGACATATTCAGGACACTAAATGAGAAGAACGTGCAGCCAAGGATACAATATCCAGCAAGGCTGTCATTCAAAGAAATAATACCTATTCTTGTGAAGCTGTTTCAAAAAATAGAAACAGAAGGAAAATTTCCAAACTCGTTCTATGAGGTCAGCATTACTTTGATCCCATAACCAGGAAAAGACCCCATCAAAAAGGAGAATTACAGAGCAGTATCACTGATGAACATGGGTGCCAAAATACTCAACAAGATCCTAGCCAATAGGACCCATCAGTACATGAAAAGGATTATCCATCACGACCAGCTGGAATTTATTCCTGGGATGCAAGTTTGTGGTTCAACATTGGCCAATTACTCAACATGATAGAGCACATTAATAAAATAAAAGACAAGAATCATAGGATCCTCTCAATGGATGCAGAAAAAGCATTTGACAAAATACAGCACCCTTTTCTGATTAAAACTCTTTGGGAAGTAGAGGGGACATTCCCCAATTTCATAAAAACCATTTATGAAAAGCCAACGGCGAATACCATTCTCAATGGGGAAAGCTGAGGACTTTTCTCTTAAGAGCAGAAACACAACAGGGACAAACACTCTCGCCACTTGTTTTCAACATAGTACTAGAAGTCCTAGCCTCAGAAGTCAGACTACAAAAAGAAATAAAAGGCATTCAAATTGGCAAAGAACTCAAACTCTCTTCCCACATGACATGATACTTTATGTGGAAAATCCAAAATACTCCACTCCCAAATTATAAGAACTCAGGCCAATTTGCATTTCTGTAGATCCTCTGGAGCTAGAATACCCCCAGGGCCCCCAGGAGGTCTTGGGTCAGGCTTAGCACACACCCTGATGCTACCCTGTTGGAACCCATGACGAGCCTCCTGGTCCCTTCCTCCACGAGACACCCACTACCCCTCGACCACTCCAGCCTGCTTCTTGGAACTCCCATTCCCCTCTCTGACCCCATCATTCACTTTTCCCATCACTGCCATCACAGAGAGTACGTTGAACTACTTACCATTCTGTCATTTAAATGTTTTTTGTTATGTTTGCTTGGAAATGATACCTTGCATCATCTACCCTGATGTAGAATCCCTTGTTAAACATTGTGTAACTTCACTGTGAACCCCGAGTGCCCTCACAGTGTCATAGGGCTAGTGTCCTGGGCAAGGTCCTTACTGAGCTAGCTCAGCTGTGGCAGTGAAGGCCTGAACCAGGCACTGCTATTTGTGTGCAAGTAAGGCAGCACAGCCAAAACCTTGCTTTGGGTTCAGAATTGCTCATGGCCCCTCAGCCACAACAGATGGCATGGAGGCACACCCTGAAGACACTGGCTAGCCCAGTGTTGTCCTAGGGAAACTCCATGGGACAGACATTGTGTCCAATGGGGGAACTCCATAGAAGCGGGGACGATGGGAGTCAGAAGTCCTGAGATAAATTCCTTCTTGGAGACTGCCCAGAACTTCCTAGGAATTCATTCCATTGTCTTGAATGAATGAATTCATCTAAAAACATTTCCTCATTTTAGAAAGGATGAGCCTCAAGCTCTGATGAAGGGACTCTCCTACATCCTATTGGCAATCAGTGAAAGAGCCAGACTGTGATGGGAGGTGGCCTCCAGCATGATCCCCCAGAGTGGCTTTAGCTACAGCTGCAATTACCCATTGACCTTTCCTGGACTCCCAGGCTCTCCTGGGACTCTTCACAGGGCATATTCTGGGAACTGAGGTCATGTCAGGGCCACAGAAACTTCTGACACTGGTTATAACAAGACTCTGGCATGTCAATGGTGTCCCAAGCCATAGGCCCTCTCGGAATTTGTCTGCAAAGACACAGTTGGTAGGAAATGCACATGCTGACAGAGGGTAGAGGAAGACTGAAAAAGCTAGGCTTTTCCATCATGACAGCACATGAGGCCTAGGCCAGGCCCGTGCCAGGGCCACAGAGGGCCCAGGAAGCCAGGTGCTCCATAATATTGCTGAGGGTTCAATCAGACTCGTCCTGAAGCCCACACATGCTAGATCCTGGGCTAACTCAGGAGAACCCTAAATGTGCTCATGGTCTTGGCCTGAACAAGATGACCATCTGCATGGTATAGAACCCACAAGATATACCCACTGGGTAAAGGGGAATGACTCAGACAAACAATACCTACATGGATTTGAACCACAGACAAACGTGTTGTGGGATGCTCGAGGCCTACAGAGAAATACTGGGGTGAGGGGGTAGGGGAGGGAATTCCTGAGGCCTTCATTGTTGGCCAATCTCACTATCATCTTTTTTCCTTTCAAGTGGTGGAGCTGGTGTCAACCGGGATAGATCCCAGTGTCTTCCCACTCTGCCACTAGAAAAGAGGAGCCCTCTCCCCCATCATCCATCATGTTGCTGATCTGGGGTATGGGAAACAACCACCCTTTGGCCAAATGGGACCTCCCCCTGTATTCTCACAGTCAGGTGTGTCTGGAACAGTAGGTATGGATGGCCACAGTGCAAGAGTGGAGTCATTGTCAGAGATACCATGTGGACTGCCACACCTAAAAGAAAATCTTTATGGAAGACATTACAGAAAAGTCTGCGCCAATCCCTGGTCTCCAAGATCCTAGGATCATGTCCCTTCTTTGAGTAGAACATAGTGCCTCCTGGGTCAAATTTAATTTCCTCACCCCCAGAGGCAAGGAATCCCATCCTTTCTGCCAGAACACCATCTCCATCCTCCTCTATGGACACTTTGAACAGCATGTCTACAGGTCTGCCACCCAATGGGAATTCACTGTCATTTGCATGGTAGTGATGCTCTAAAATGGAGGAGTCAGTGTGAACTTGTGAGGGTGAGCATGTGTTTCCTCTTTGGTAGCCACAGTGTAAAAGGAGGGTACAATACAGCAGCATTATTTCTTTTTTTTTTTTTTTTTAAAGATTTTATTTATTTATTTGACAGAGAGAAATCACAAGTAGGCAGAGAGGCAGGCAGAGAGAGAGAGGAGGAAGCAGGCTCCCCGCTGAGCAGAGAGCCTGATGCGGGACTCGATCCCAGGACCCTGAGATCATGACCCGAGCCGAAGGCAGCGGCTTAACCCACTGAGCCACCCAGGTGCCCCAGCAGCATGATTTCTGACCCACAGGAACGTCACGCAATGTGTCTGCATAGTGATCTCAGAAGAAAATCACCTTCATAGAACAAATGTCATCTGGGAGGACTCCCAAGTCCCTTGTCCTGGACACTATGTTCCTGGACCAAAGCTGGGGGCACACAGAGGGACAGAGACCCCCCCCCTGCCCACCGGGGTTTTGAAGGGTGCCTGGCATTTCAGGACAAAAGATTCCAAAACCATTCAGCCACCTGTCATCCAACCAGGCATCTGTGAGAGACATCTACTCCAAGCAGAAAGATCAGCCTGAGTGACAACAAATGACAGCCTTGTGTGACAAGTGCCATGACAGGGGACACTCAGGAGGACTGGGGATATGCAGGGTTGGACAGACATGGGGGTACAGGGACAGGGAATGCTCCAGGAGGGTGATCACAGCTGTGTCACTATCTGGGATGCCCAGGAGGACTGGGGGCATGCACAGTTGGCCAGACCGGGGGATTGGGGAACCAGGGATGCTCCAGGAGGATGTCACAGCTGTGCCATTGGGTGGCCACACATGTCAGTGTGACCAGGCATTGGCCAGACCAGAAATGATAGTGCAGGCGAGGGACAGTGTCCCTAAACTGTCTTCTGCAAAGCAAAATTTCGGTAACGAGATTTCTCTCAGTGCGATGTCATGCCATATGCATCCGTGAGTCTCTAAGGCTGATTGTGTAGAACACAAAGCATGTAGTGGGCCATTGCTTTCAAACCTGAGGTGCCTGCCGGGGGTGGAGCACACTTGATCTTTCTTTTGGCTGCTTTCAGAGCAGGATGACTTTTCCCGCCTTCCCTTCCAACCCCAGGACAGGGAACAAAGGAACACAGATCTACACTTGGAAATGTCAACACAAATCTGCAAACCCAAGTTCTCCCAGGAGCTAAAGGTTCAGGACAGAAAGGTTCAGTGAGAGAAAGGGGAGGCTGAGAGCAAGGAACCAAAGGAACATGTCACGTGCATGGGAGCTGGTCTGCCTCTCTACATGTCTGAAGCAAGCCATGCCTGACAGGAGGGAGTCCCACCTGCCCCTGGCCTGTCTGTTTACTGCCCTTGAGCAGAGCAGAGGATGGGCTGAGCTGCATGTGGCTGTCGGGTGGAGATGTCCAGCTGACCACAGATGCCACCTGCCAAGGACCTATAGGACCAGTTCCTGGTCCTCAGCTAAGACAAAACAATAATTATGTTTAGCGACCTATTTCCAGGGACAGGTCAGGTGCTCAGTGCTTTGGTGACTATATCCTCTCCCGTTGTATTTTTTAAAAACACCTTAAGCAGGTAAGATTGGCATACAAAAAGCTGCCCCGAGGGACAAGTTAATGTATGTAACTTGACCCTGACCCTAACCCTCATATCTAGCTAAGAGATACTCGATGTAGAATACTGCTCGTAAATTAGAGCATGGTTTTTAGGAGCTAAGGACTTCAGGGACAAACCTTCTTCAGTCTTCCTATTCTCCCTTGAATCCTGTAAATCGGAACCCATTCGGCCACGTGCTATCTGGAGAGTGGCCACATGGGGGCAGTGGTGAGTAAACAGTGCCCCAAAACCCACTGCAAAGCCCGTTCTTCCTTCGCCTGGTCAAACCTGTTCATTCAATGTTTGCAGATCATGGCAGAGATGATGAAAAGTGTGGCTTTGTTGAATTTTTAAAAACGAAACTAATTCTTTCAATCAGTTAAGAATGGAAGATGTCTTCTAAAATCTCGGCTTGGTCCTGGGAAACAGACATCTCTCCTCCCTGCACCAGCCACCTGTAATTTATATCTGGCATCCTCCTGTGCTGGGGCAGAACGGTGCACCTGTCCCTCTCTCCTGGAATGTTATCACTGACCAGGCTTTGCTGCACACTTTTCAGGAAAAAACCTGTAGCAGCAGCAGCAGCAGCAGCAGCAGCAACAGCAGCAGGCCTCCCAGGTTTGGTCTCAGTCTCACACGTCAGGCCCAATGTGAACTAGAGCTTCAAGGAGACTGGTGTGCCATGTGGCCTTGGAACCTCATGGCAGGAGCTGAGATTTCAGTTCCAAATGAAAACCTTCCTCCTCCACACAGCACAGGAAAGTGGAAGATTTCTCAGGGGTGTGGCGCTGGAAGAAGTGCTTCTGCTGGCTGAATTCACAGGCAGCGGGCAGAGGATACCAGCAGCGCCTTGTCTGAAGAAGCATGGGGCACACTGGGCAAGAATCCATAATGCTGCCTGTGGGCTGCTTCCCATCAAGCCGCCTGCTGAGATGAGAGCTAGAGAACCAAATGGGAAGCAAGTTTCCTATCATATCTGCAGCAGGAGGGCTGGCTGGGGAGCAGAGTCCTATCCCTGGAGCAAGCTGGCCTGTGTGTCAAGAGCAAAGGCCTCACCATGGCCTCACAGTCTCCCAGCTCTCTGATCTGACTGCCATGCCAGGCTCACACCTGCTGACACGGTGACTCCTAAGACCCAGAGACTGCTTTCCTCCCCAGCGCAATGCTGCTCACAGAAAAGCAAAATCCAGACTCAGAAATGTGTGCATCGTTAGCTCCAGAATTCCCTGGGTTTGTCTACACTGGCCCACCCAGGTGTCCCTTCCAGATCATTCCTCCAGTGCCCTAGGGTTTCAAGCCACATTCAAGCTGCCCTTCAAAAGGCAAGAACGGGTCCATCTAGGCAGACCAGCCGAGCTACTCTGTGTGCAGGAAACTCGGACCACATCCTCCCTGAACACCAATGCTTCCAGTTCCAAGCTTCAAACCCTCACTCCCTGGGCACAGAGCACCACGTCAGCATGAACACTGCTCCTTCAAATCTCTTGTCTCCCGTTCCTTCAAATCAGACACCAAGCTCCAGTCACCAATTTATTTTCCCTTCAGAGAAGTAAGGAAAAGGATAGAATCAGACACTAGATGGGCACAGCACACTTCTGTCCAAACAGTATTCCGTGTTCTTTCTAGTTCAGTCCTCATAGACATAGTTTACCTTGTGTTTTTCCTTTTGATATTTGGATCTCAAAGTCAATGTCTATATTGTTTTCTTAAAATAACATGAATAAGAATGACGTGGTCACATAAAGGTCTGGGTCTCCATAACCAGACAACATGGCTCTGGTTCAGATAAAGATGAAGACAGAACCTCTTCCCAGGAAGCAAAACCCATACCCTCAGGGATCCTGACATGCCTTACAGGTGATGAGTTCTTTTGCTCTGTTGAGTTGCCCGAGTGCAGAGGATGCAGGCCCCCTCCAGGGCTCATTCTGTTTTCTTCATCACTTCCCCAGTTCAAGTCAAAAGGACGTCAGGTTTCAGAGCCTAGGATGGGCCACCAGGTGAGCAGCCACACACACACACACACACACACACACACACACACACACACACACAACCCCTCCAGGGAAAGCTAACAAGGGCTTGTGTTCCAGTGGGAACACAATAAGCCACTCCCCAGGCTCCTAAGCAATATATATTCCTCCCTCATTTCTCCTCCTCACAGAGGGCACTGCACTGGGTTACAGCTCTGAGGCTGCTCTTTACTTTAAAAAATTATTTCTTTTTTTAAAGATTTTGGTTATTTATTTGGCAAAGAAAGACACATCAAGGAGGGAACACAAGCAGGGGGTGGTGGGAGAGGGAGAAGCAGGCTTCCCGCTGAGCAGAGAGCCCAACCCTTGGTTTCATCCCAGGACCCTGGGATCATGACCTAAGCTGAAGGCAGACACTTAACGATGGAGCCATGCAAGCATCCTTCAAAAATAATTTCAAATATCAGAAAGTGGTTCATGGAAAAGAAAAGCATGAACCTCCACAAAGGATTCTTTGACTATTTCAGAAGACTGTTTTCCCATTGTTTAATGAAAACAGGAAGGAAAAACACACAGAGTGCCCTTTTCACTTCAGTGATTGAAAGGAGGGCAGGAAATAAAAGAGGAACAGATGTTCTGATGACAGTCATTCCAACCACCAAACTTTTGAAACTTCACCACCAGGCAAAGAAGCCCAAACCAACATCTTGGCCTGACAACGCAGAGAAGTCTGAACTGGAGGGACAGGGACAAACGAAGAGCTCATGCGTGTTGGCTGAGGCCGGTGGCACAGAAGAAGGGGCTCTGTCAGCTCTCCACCCGGGCCTCACCTGTCCTCAGCCAGAAACCTGCTCATAGCCCTGACCTGTCACAACTGTCACATGGGAGACAAACAGCCACCCCTGGAGCCAGCCCTGCCCACAGCCTCCTGTGGAATGCATTCTGCTCTCCTCTGGGACCCCTGCCATCTCTAGGCAGACCTGGAACCCCCTGTCTGCTGCAAAGCTCCAGCATCCTAGCATCTCCCCCTCCCACTCCTTCCAAAATTACACTGGCCCATGGCTTTCATGAGAAAGGGAGAAGGCTACCTCCTGAATGCTTAACACCTCCTTTCCTCTTCTGTCCTATTTCTCTCCACTTACCTTTCTACCTGGGCAAAGTGTAAGGAACGTATCAGTGGAACATGTACATGCTCTGAGATCTGAGTCTTTCGCAGGAGCTTTCTGAGGACTCCCTGTGCAATAAGAAACTTGCACATCCTACCACAGTGTGTTTAAAAATGATCATCTACAGAATAGGAGAACGAAAAATCACTCCATCTTTACCTCACTCTACATGAAACAGAACATGGTCTTCTTTTCTTCATTGACTTCAATTCCAGCTCATTTCCATACAGTGATAATCCCTTTGCTTCAGGGGTAGGATTTCGTGATTCCTCACCCGCATAGAATACCCAGAGCTCATCCCAACAAGTGCCCTCCTAATAGCCATCACCCATTTAACCCTTCCCCCCACACCCCTGCCCTCTAGCAACCCTCAGTTTGTGCTCTAAGGTGCAGTCTGTTTCCTCATTTGCTTATCTTTCTCCCCTCACTATGCTCATCTGTTTTCTTTCTGAAATTCCATAGGAGTCAAGTCATAGGGTATTGGTCTTTTCTTACTGATTTTTGCTTAGCTTAACCCACTCTAGATCTGTCCACATCCTTGCAGATGGTAAGATTTCATTCTTTTTGAAGCTAGGTTCCATTGTGTATAGATAGATAGATAGATAGATAGATAGAGATGTGGAAGATATATAGATATAGAGATAGAGATAGATATAGATATAGATATATGAATATGGAGAAAGAAAATGTGGGATATGGAGGAAAAAGATTCATATATATATGAATATATGTATCTCCCATGTCTGCTTTCTCCATTCTTCAGTGAATGGACATTGGGACTCCCTCCGTAGTTTCGCTATTGTTGATAATACTGCTATAAACATTATGATGCTTGAACCCCATTGAATGTGCATTTTTGTGTCCTTTGGGTAAATACCTAGGAGTGCAATTGCTGGATCCTAGGGTTTTAAGTTTTTAGCTTTTGGAGGAACCACCATACTCTGTTCCAGAGTGGCTGCAACAGCCCGCATTCCCACTGACAGTGCAGGACGGTTCCACTTTAAGCAGAACATTACCTACCAGCAATTTCCTAAGGAGGAAATGGAAAATGTGTGGGATAACCTGACTCACCCAGTATCAGGCAAGAGCTACAGAAATTTACCCCAGGGTTCCTGAGTTCCTGATGCCAAGCCCCTTGAAGACACCAGGATGCTCCATCCAGAAGAATTCCCAAAGACTCTCCTTCTGCCTTCACCACCAATGAAACTACTGAGAAAATATGGCATGTCCAACTATATACATAATCCATTTAGTGAAACTAGAGAGTCGAGCTTCACTTTTAAATCATCAAATCTCCTTGGAATCATTTTGAATCTTCCCTCTGTCCTCATTGTAACTCTTTGGATGAAAAGACTAATCAATTAGGAAACATCACCTTTGACAAAGGACAAGACATCATCCGAGTCTCTGTCTGACTGCAAACAACCACCTAACTCTAAATGTTGGCCATTCCACTACAGCCTAGGCCCAGTGGAATAAACACTGTTAGATGAAGGAACACATTCTACGTTAAAAACACACACCAAGGGGCACCTGGGTGGCTCAGTGGGTTAAGCTGCTGCCTTCGGCTCAGGTCATGATCTCAGGGTGCTGGGATCGAGTCCCGCATCGGGCTCTCTGCTCAGCAGGGAGCCTGCTTCCTCCTCTCTCTCTCTCTCTCTGCCTGCCTCTCTGCCTACTTGTAATCTCTCTCTGTCAAATAAATAAATAAATATTTTTTAAAAAACACACACCAAGCAAATCTCATCTTCCCTTTCTAATCAAAGTGATCACCTAGGAAAGAGGTGTTCCAAATACCTTCATAAGCCAGAAATGAACAGAGAAAATGAGTAGGGTTTGGTTTCTCCCAGCTCCAGACCCCCACCGGGAGGTCCCTCCTGCACCATCCTGGCAGCCCATTACCACCAAATCCAGGTATATGGGGCACAATGCTGAGTGGGTGGACGGCTCCAGGGGTTATTACCACCACTCTTGAGTCTGAGGAAACAGAAACTATACAGCTCACCACTCTCCCCAATAGAAACAAGCTATAGTGCCTCACCTTTCAGGGTCTCTCACCCAGCACCTCGCCACTGCCCTCAGCGCCCACCGGCTGCACCGACTCCTCTTCCAACGTCTTTCACACTGCACCTTGCCACTACCTCCAGTGGTGGCAAGCAGCATTGCCATGCCTTCCAGTGACGCTCACACTGCAGTTCACTCCCTCCAGTGGCATGAACCTGCACTGTGCAGCTCACAACTACCTCCACTGGTCTCAAGTCGCACTGGCACACCTTCCATGGTCCCTCAGACTGCAACTCAGCACTGCCTCCAGAGGAGGGAATCTGCACTGCCTTGCCTTCCCATGCCTTGCACTGTGTCTGTCCACTGCATCCATTGTCAGGAAGCTCCAGCGACACATCTTCTAGTTCTAGACCAAACGCCAGCCAAGCCCACCCTCGACTCAGCCCCCTGGGGAGCCTGCCTCAGCGCTGGCAGTTGGGGCCTGCCACACCCCATGCTCTAACCCAAACTCTAGGTTGGGTTCTCAGGCTCCCCTCCCCAGAGACCTGGCCCACCAAGCTTCCGTTGGCGGCAAGTTCAACTGCCTCATCTTTCAGCATCTGTTGCACTGGATCTCATCACTGCCTCCAGTGGTAGGAAAGATGAATGATGAGAGCTGCTTGATGGCATGGCAGTGCAGAAGTCTGTCACTGGAGCAGTGCTGAGCTGCATTGGGAGAGCTGTTAAGAGGCATGCTAGTGCAGCTTGCAGGCACTGGAGGCAGTGATGAGCCACATTGCGAGACCCTGGAAGAAATGAAAATGTCAGTTCCCACGCCTGGAGGCAGTGGTAAGCTGCAGTGCAATGGATGCCAGAAGTGCTTGTGACAGACACAAGAGGCAGTGTTGAGATGAAGAGCGAGACCATGGACGGCAAGGTTGTGCAGCTTGTCGCCACTGGAGGCAGTACTGAGCTGCCATGGGAGACGCTGGAAGGAGTGACAGTGAAGTATGCCACCACTGGAGGCACTGGTGAGCTGCAGTTTAGGACCCTGCAAGGAGTGGCAGTGCAGTTTCCTGTCACCGGAGGCAAGCTGCAGTGGGAGGGATGCCCAAATGCTTTACAGTGCTGATCACTGCCACTGGAGGCAGTCCTGTTGATACTGGCTATTATGGTCTGTATGTTTCTATACCCCCCCCCCAAGTTCATATGTTGAAACCTTAATTCCCCATGTTTTACAGTATTTGGAGATGGGCCTGTGGGAGGTAATTATGGCATCATAGTGGAGCCCTCATAAAAGAAGATCTTGATCTCAGGGTTGTGAGTTCAAGCCCTACATTGGGCTCTGTGCTGGACATGGAGCCTACTTAGAAAAGAAAAGAAAAGAAAAGAAAAAGAAAAAGGATTTAAACTAACAGAGAGAGAAAAGAAAGCCAAGAAAAGGAGGAGAAAGAGACAAACAAGGCTGTGCCAGTCAATGTCTCCTGGTATGCCTAGGCCTATCTCCATGGTCTTGGGTAGAAGCTGTTCATGTCTAGCCACCTACTGTGTACTCTGAGGCTCTTGGAAAAATGATCTGCTTCATAATGTGTTCTGTTTCTGATAAAGTTCCCCCAGTACTATTCAAGAACAGTCCTACGTTGATATGTTTTTCCATATGCCAAGTCTCTGGGATGAAGGTTATGAAGGGATTCCTATGGTTGATTTTTTTTTTAAGATTTTATTTATTGGGGTACCTGGATGGCTCAGTTGGTTAAACATTTGCCTTCAGCTCAGGTCATGATCCCAGGGTCCTAGGATCAAGCCCCCCATCAGGCTTCTTGCTCAACCAGGAGTCTGCTTCTCTCTTTCTCTCTGCCACCTCCCTGAAACACCTGACTCTGGCTCACTCTTGCTCGCTCTCTCTCTCTCTCTCTCTTACTCAAATAAATGAATACTATCTCAAACATACATATTTAGATCTCCCAAGTGCTAGTGGGCAGAGAGGGAAAGGGAGAGAGAGAATCTCCAGCAGACTCCATTAGAAGTACAGAGCCAGACCTGGGGCTCAATCTCATGATCCTGAAATCACAACCTGAGCTGATATCAAGAGTTGGACGTTCAACCTCCTGAACAACCCAGGTGCTCCAGCTCATCTTTTAGATCTAATTAGAGAACATACTTTGTATGATTTTAATGTTTTTAAACCTATTGAGACTTGTTTTTTCACTAAGCATATTGTCTAGCCTGGAATGTTCCATGTGTACTTGAGAAGAACATGTCTTCTGCTGTCATTGGATGTAGTGTTCTATCACTAGCTATTAGATCTAGTTGGCTTATAGTGTCGTTTAAGTTTTCTCTTTCCTTGCTGATCTTCCATCTAGTTGTTCTATTGTTGAAAGTGGGGTAATAAAATCTCCACTTATTAAATTTCCTACACTTCCTTGAAATCTGTCAGTTTTTGCTTTATGTATTTTGTGGCTTCATTGTTAAGTGTGTATATGACTGTGATACATTCTTTTCTTTTTTTTTTTTATAAATATATATTTTTATCCCCAGGGGTACAGGTCCATGAATCGCCAGGTCCACACTCGCCACAGCACTCACCAAAGACTGTGATACATTCTTGATGGACTGACCCTTTTGTCATAATATAATGTCCTTGTTTCTCATGACTCTTTTTGTCTTAATTGCCTGTTCTATCTCACACTGTTTTAGCTTCTACAGCTCCCTCCTGTTTACTCTTTTCATGGACTATAATTTTCCATTCTTTATTTTCAACTGATTTATGTCTTTGAATCTAAAGTGGGTCTCTTGTAGACAGGATATACTTAGATCATGGGTTTTTTAAAATCCATTCTGCTCATCTCTGCCTTCTAATTGGAGTTTTAATCCATTCACATTGCCTGTATACTGATAAGGAAGAACTTCTTCCATTTTGCTACTTGTTTTCTGTCTCTTGTCCCTTCTGTTCTTTCATTCTTCCATTACTGCCTTCCTTTGTGTAAAGTAGATATTTTCTGGCATGCCATTTTAACTCCCTTATCATTTGTTGTAGTATGTATTTTTTGAGCAACAGTAGCCCCACCCACCCAGGATGTCATTTTCCATGGTTTCAGTTACCTGTGGTCAATCTTGGCACCTGTTTTAAGAACAAAATCCTTGTCCTATCAGAGTCTTCCTTCTCAAGGAAGAGACAGGTAATAAATAAATAAAGCTATTGATCATTTCTAAGGAAAAAGGCAGAATAAAAGGATTAGAGAAAAATGAGTTGAGATACAATGATGTTTCATAGGAAGAATCAAGGAAGGCCTCACTGGTAAAATGATGTCACTGAGTAAATATATCGTGAGTGACAGAAAAAGGAAGAGGAAAAGGTAAGAAGAAAATCAGAAAAAACTGTGTCCTAGAAACTAAGGAGAAGGAGAATAACAGCTCCTACTGCTATAGAGAGGCCAAGGAAGAGAAATGTTTTCAAGTGTCTGATGATGATTTTGACCAGGCAGCGTCGGCAGAGCCATGTGGAAGGCCATCCCGCTGCAGGAAGACCCAGGAAGCATTTTACCATAAGTTTTCAAGGCCCTTGCTTTAGAAATGGAAGGTGCAAACTAGTGTGAATGCTGGATAGGGGATACAAACTAGAGGACAAAATTCTTTTTTTTAATTTTTTTAATTTTTTTATAAACATATAATGTATTTTAGCCCCAGGGGTACAGGTCTGTGAATCACAAGGCTTACACACATCACAGCACTCACCATAGCACATACCCTCCCCAATACCCATAACCCCACCACCCTCTCCCTACCCACCTCCCCCTGGCCACCCTCAGTTTGTTTTGTGACATTATGGTTTGTCTTCCTCCCGATCCCATCTTGTTTCATTTATTCTTTTATAACATAAACAGGCACCCAACAGATATTTGTAGAATGAGTGAATATGTGGCAGAGAAGTAGCAGAAACAATATGTGAATTTAGGAAAAGGAGTTGTTCTAGTGAAAAGGCTCAGGTCAGAGAAGGCAACTTGAACAATACAAGCTGAATGGACATGCTTTGGTCATACTACCCACCAGATAATGCTCTCAGTACTTTATTTAAATCATCTTTGTTAAGCATCAGAATAAGTCCAGAATGTAGGGACTCTTGTGACTTCTGTTTTACAGGTAATGAAATGGAAGCATGGGGAAGTTAAGTAACATGTTCGAGGACTCATCGATAGCTCACAGGGGAGCAGGATGACAAACCCAGGCTGTCTGGTTCTGGAGCTGTGCCCATGGAAGGCTGCACACCAGGCTTCATTTCCTCAGCCTTCCAGGATTTAGACTTGGTAATGAGAAAGGAGAAAGATATTTCAAGCACAGAGTGAAAGGCAAGAAATTACATGTTTTTTTCTGGAGAGAATAAAGTGCGTTCGTAGGCGCCAGAGACTGGGAGATGAAATTAGGATACGGTGGGGGCCTGCTGGTGGAGAGTCTCAATGGCTAGACTTAGAAGCTTGGGTTCCGTTAGGAATTTTAACTGAGAGTCATGGTAGGTACGTGATCAGAGGAGTAACAAAATGAGGACGGCAGTTTAGTACCTGTCGTCATGTTAATGGCCTCTAAAAATAAAGTCCATAAAATAAGGACCATTGGGAAGGTGAAGGAAAAGCTTTACCATCACTGAGCTCAAACCATTCTGTGTTTTAATCACGTGTTATAAAAAAAGATGGATGGGACCCCTGGGTGGCTCAGTTGGTTAAGCAGCTGCCTTCGGCTCAGGTCATGATCCCAGCGTCCGGGGATCGAGTCCCGCATTGGGCTCCTTGCTCAGCGGGGAGCCTGCTTCTCCCTCTGCCTCTGCCTGTCATTCTGTCTGCCTGTGCTCGCTCTCTCTGCCCCCCTCTCTCTCTGATAAATAAATAAAATCTTTAAAAAAAAAAAAAAAAAGATGGAAAGTCAGCCAGGCACCCTCACCAGCTTGCCCTGTCTGCAAAAGACAAGACTCAGATGCGCAAGTCAATAACCAGCCATTGTTCTCAGTGAGGACACAGTCATGACCTAGTATCACCTGGGGTACAATACTTTGTGTCCTTTACATAAAGTATCATTTAACCTGTGCAGCAGCCTGTTCAGAAGAGGAACATGACGCTCAGTTCTGGAATCTTGGACTGTTGGAACAGAAAAGAAACTTTTGTGTCACTCACGCTAATGCTCAATTTTCTCTACGACCTCTGAAGATCATTAGAGTCACTGGACTCTAGTGTCCTGCCTATGGAACCACATCTGCCTTGAAGGCAGCTTTGCACAGTCTGTCCCCAACCCTCATCCCGCCTCCAGCCAAGGGCTGGTGACAGTGCCAGTGCTCCTTTGATGACATCAACACGTAGGGCACTGACGTTTATCACATGTGCTTGAGCATGACCCTCAGGGCCGTATAGCAAACAGAGAAACCTTGTGTATGATAGCGAATGATAACTGTTAGAGAGATCTCCCCAGCTAACTCCATTGTCAGCAACACTCTCCTGAGAATCTGCTCAGTGTAGAGCTGTAGGAGCAACAAAATGGAGAAGATTTGGTGCCTTTAAGGACTGTTAATAGGAATCTCAGAAGTAAAATGAGATTTCGAAATAATGCCTGTGTTCCAAAACAAATTCTGTAAAAGAGCGGAGCATAGTGGCTCTAAAGTCAAAGTCGTCTGCCACTTAATACCTCTATGAGCTTGACAAAGTGACTTAGCCTCTCTCTGATGCAACGTTCTTGTCTATAAAGCGAGACAGTGAGAGGGGTACCTGTGCCATAGAGGTGTGGTGAGGATTAAATGAGTCAAGGCAGGGATGCCTGGGTGGCTCAGTTGTTAGGCATCTGCCTTCGGCTCAGGTCATGATCTCAGGGTCCTGAGGTCGAGCCTTGCACCCAGATCCCCGATCGGCAGGGAGCCTGCCCGTCTCTCTCCCTTTGCCCCTCCTCCACCGCCCCCAACAGTGCTTATGCTCACTCACTCTCAACTAAATAAAAAAAATCTTTTAAAAGGGGGAGGGGTGTTAATGCATACAAACTTCTTAAAGCAGGGCCTAACCATAGGAAACATTCAACAAATGTTTATAATAGTAATTATTATTATTTAAACTACCGGTACATATTATATCCCTGTGTGAATCAATCAGCTAGAATTTTTATGAACTCAGCATAGGAAGTCCTCTCTGTTTGTTATTTCAGGAGTTAAGAGTATATCTTTACACAGAAACATTGTAATAGTTAATGCTTAGTTCCCAGGCCCTCAAACAAAAGGCTCATTATGCCATGCTGTCACTTAAGACTTGCATATTTGTAGTTTGAAAACAAATTCAAGACTACTCTCTTGTAGTAGCAAAAAATAAATGGAACGGTGATTAAAAATAAAATCAGTAGTTTTTTATTTATCTTCAAAGTTGACTCTTGAAAAAAAAAAAACAGGGTAAAGTTTTAAAAGGATAGAAATTTGTGAAAGACAAAGAAGAATCTGAGTACTTGAAAGGTTTTAGAAACCTTTTTTTAGAAAGTCTTATTAGTTTTCAGAAAGTCATATTTTATTCACTACTTATATGGCAGGTGGTGCAGTCGGTTAAGAGTCTTACTCTTGGTTTCAGCTCAGGTCATGATCTCAGGGTCCTGAGACTGAGCCTCCCACCTTGGACTCTGCACTCAGCAGGGAGTCAGCTTGTGATTCTCTCTCTCCCCCATCTGCCCCTCCCCCCATAAATATCTGCCCCTCTCTCTCACATAAATAAATCTTAAAAAAAAAAAAAAAAGAAGTGCTTTTGCACTTGTACATGGAATTAAAGGAGACAGAAGAGGACCAAAAGAGGTTCTATTTTCCTTAAAACTATGTGTAGACAGGTGGAAGGAAAAAACTGTCTAGAACGGAACTGTCTGCATTAAGAAATAAGGGCAGGCCAGAGGCTCCAAAAAGAAAAAATATATATTTTATATTAAAAATATATATTCCAGCAGTTCTTGACTTCCATAATTTCAAACACTACACATTTCAAGCCCATACCATTACACAGTAAAATATTGGAACCCAGCAAATGATGAAGTTGAGCCCCTCTGCAGAGATTTCTGCCGGCCAACAGTACAGTATGCCATCTTTCTTTGGCACTGTTTGCCATGTGATTTAATACCCTGTTTTGCTTTCCCTTATTTTAATTTTAAAAATGTGAAAAAATGTCTTAAAATCATGAGAATGTTTAAAAATAAAGAAAATACTAAATCAAGTATAGAACACAACTGAGACAGAGAGGACTCACAAAGGAACAAATCCTGAGTCTCAGATGAATGTCTACTAATCCACCTGTAATGGAAAAGAAGAAAATTAAAGAATATGTGCCAACTATTAGAAACACATATTTGAAGCTGTGAAATAAAATTAAGAATTCAGCTACCTATCCATTTTGAGTCTCTCTCTCCTCTCAAATAGATTAGATAGATAGATAGATAGATAGATAGATAAGTAGATAAATAGATAAATAAAATCTTTTTTAAAAAAAGGAATGCTGTGCATAGTTAGAAGACGAAAAGAGATGGCAACCACAAAGCGACAAGCACACTGTGCCTGTGGTTCCCCAAACTGGCCACCAGGGGGCTCCATCAGCTCATAACTGCCTGCCAATAAGCGCTGGGAGTGGGGAAGGGCGGTTTCCAGGGCGGCTGTAGAAGGAAAACACCAACCTGCTCTTTAATGCATTCGTTCAGCTGAGACTAGCATTTGTATTCTGGAGACCGCCAGAGATTCAGGATGTAATTGGGTTTTTACTGTGTCACTAAGATACCTTGTACACCTGTTTTTAAATGTGGTCTTGGCGGTAACTGACTTCTCCATTCTCTCAAGAACCTGTAAAATTAGTCCGGTTCCAACTTGGCCCTGTGGCTTTTATCTGCAGGAGGAGATAATCTTATCTCTTTGAATTCTGAAACTACCAAATCTAAGTAAGAATCTGACCCTAGATTTTTATATGTCTAAATTAGATAAACAGTGAGGGGCAGGGGACGCCTGGGTGGATCAGCTGGTTAACTGTCTGCCTTCTGCTCAGGTCCTGATCCTGGAATCCTGGGATCAAGCCCCATTTGAGGGTCCTTGCAGCCCGGAGGCTGCTTCTCCCTCTCCCTCTGGCCCTCCCCCTTTTCCTGCCCATGCTCTCTTTCAAATAAATAAACAAATACATCTTTTAAAATAAATAATAAATAAATAAGTTAAACAGTTGTACTTACATTAATCCGATTAAGTGCTAGTCATGTCAAGACAGGAGTCAGATTCGAGACCAAACCCAACCCCCACCCCCACCACACCACACCACCCAAAACCCCCACCCCCACCCCCGCCAAGGAAATGGCAGCCATCCAGCCCCACTCAGTTTCCATGGCCCTGCTAGTCACGAAGATAGGTATTATTGCTGCGTGATGGGTATAGGTCTCCCTTTTCTTACATGAATGCTCTTCAGTTAGTTTGCTTTTTCCCTTTCAGTTGTTTCCTGTTGCTGATGATCAGCTTTTTTAAGGCCTAACTTACTTTAAACCACTCAAAGGACAACTGAGCTACATGAGAAATTGTAGCTGGTAAGGGTAGCTGACTGCTGAGGAGGGTTTCCTCCGAGCCGAAAGCTGACGGGGACACCACATACCAGCGTCTGGTCCTTCTTGCCACACAGTCCAAAAACCAGCTTTGGCGGTACATGATGGTCAAGTCTTACACTACCACATTCCCAAGAGTTTGTTGCACAACAAACTGGAAGTTGCAATTTATTAAATCAAATGAACAACAAAGGCATAGGAGTAATGAGGGAGCCACGTGGTTTAATGGAAAGAACTCTTGGGTCATTCAAGTCGGGTTATTGAAATTATCTATTACATTAAAGAGTTTCGTTGGTTGAAATCGCACCGGGTACATTATTTCCAGGTATGAGGAATACATTTGCCTGTAATATCCCATATATACTACCATATGAATGTGCCTTATTTTATAGTCACTTACGATACTGGGTACCCCTGAACTCTCAGGGTCTTAACACTCTAAAATTTTGTTTCACATGCAAGGTGGTATTCCTCGTGCATGGGCAGAGGGCTCACCAGGCAGTTGTTCTCTGAGCAGCATATTAGGGATGGGTGCTCCTTCTATCATGTCTCCGCCATCCTGGAACCTTCCCTTCCAAGCCATGCAATGCACGTGAAAGAAAACCAGCCTGAAAGATTGTGAGAGGCATTTTATGCAAGTGGTGCTGGGAAGTGTAGTCTTTCTCAGAGCTCAAAAGGAACATGAAATGGTTCATAACTGGCTTTGCCACAATGATTAATCATGATTTCTCAACAAAGGAACTTTTGGTAAATATCAAAGGGTTGTTCCTTCTCACGATTTTCACACACATTTCCCTGCCCTACATACCCCTAGGGAGTCTGGGTTGTCCCTGCTTAACCATTAGACCTGAGGACTGCCAGATCCCACTGATGTCCAAGGCAACCTGCTGGCGGTGATAACCCACCTTACTTACCTTTGTGGGTCTTAATGGAAAATACACATACATATATTTTAAATCTATACACTGAGAAAAAATACTTTCTATATAATCTTCGCCTCATGACGTCTCTGAGAGGCTAAAAGGACTGCAGACACAATTTACTCCCTCTTAAGATGAGAAAAATTGGGGCGCCTGGGTGGCTCAGTGGGTTAAGCCACTACCTTCGGCTCAGGTCATGATCTGAGGGTCCTGGGATCGAGTCCCGCATGCGGCTCTCTGCTCAGCAGGGAGCCTGCTTCCTCCTCTCTCTCTCTCTCTCTGCCTGCCTCTCTGCCTATTTGTGATCTCTCTCTGTCAAATAAATAAATAAAATCTTAAAAAAAAAATGAGAAAAATTGATGCATATAGAAACTTAAAAATTTAAATGTCTCAACATTTACTAGGGCTGGACTGAAATTAGCGTTTCCTTTTTATTCTTTGAATAGATATTTGAATGCCTACTGTGTGCTGGACACCTAATGCAGCAGTTTTCATTGTGTTTTGTTTTGTTTTTTCGGGTTTTGTTTTCAGGGCTCTGTACTCCTTAGGAGGGAATGCACTTACAGTAGCAGAGAAGAACAGCATTCTACCATTATGGTTTTTCAGCCAGATATTCATAACAAGAAGTTACAGTGGTAGGTCTGTGTTGTTTGAACGTTCTGTTGAAAGTACTACTCACGTCTGACTGCTTTAATTCATAATTTCTTAAGAATTGAAGCACGGAGATAATTTCATCCATCTTCACAGCCCCGAGAGGAATTCATGGGGCCCAAGTCAGATGTAGCCCCTTGGAGATCTTTCCAGTTGGTAAAGTGCCTTCAATTAAATGTCCTCTAATATTATCCTCACAATTTTCTGAAGGAACAGAGCCAGGATTTCCTCATTACACAGATGATACTGAGGTGGGGATATAAAATGGGAGTCAAGAATAAATCGATTCTTTCCCTCTTGATAAATTGGAACTCTATCTGAAGAACCCAGCTGGGAGTCAAGAATGTGGCAAGAAAGTGGTTGTAATGAAATATTCCCAATTTAATTTTACCCAACCAACAAACTGTGACAGCTAAAGAAATCTTTGTTTCTTTTTTTTTTTTTTTTAAGATTTTATTTATTTATTTGAGAGAGAGAGTGAGAGAGAGCATGAGAGCGGAGAAGGTCAGAGGGAGAAGCAGACTCCCCATGGAGCGGGAAGTCGGATGTGGGACTCGATCCGGGGAGTCCGGGATCATGACCCGAGCCAAAGGCAGTCACTTAACCAACTGAGCAACCCAGGTACCTGAAATCTTACAGTTTCATTGAGAAGTTCACCCAGTTTTTGACAACACACGGGCTTAGACTGGCTGCATCTGGAGCTTCAGGTTGGCAATACTTTAGTAGTAGGATTAATATTTTAATTCCAGTATAAGTAACATACAGTGCTATATTAATTTCCGGTATACAATATAGCAATTCAACAGCTCCATATATTACACAGAGCTCATCAGGACAAGTATACTCCTGAGGCACCTGGATGGCTCAGTCGGTTAAGCGACTGCCTTTGGCTCAGGTCATGATCCCAGGATTCTGGGATCAAGCCCTGTGTTGGGCTTCCTGCTCACAGGAAGTCTACTTCTCCCTCTGCCCCTCCTTCTGTTCATGTTCTCTCTCTCAAATAAATAAATAAAATCTAAAAAAAAAAAAAAAAAAGACAAGCATACTCCCAATCTCCAACACCTATTTCACCCATTCCCCCACCCTCCTCCCCTCCAGTAACCTTGTGTTTGTTCTCTATAGTCAAAGTTTGTTTTTCTCATTTGTCTCTTTTTCCCCACTCCTTTGTTCATTTGTTTTGTTTCATAAATTCCACATATGACTGAAATCATATGAAATCATATGGTACTTTTGTTTCATAAATTCCACATATGACTGAAATCATATGGTACTTCTCTGACTGACTTATTTCTCTTAATATAATACTCTAGCTACCTCCACATCATTGTAAATGGCAAGATTTCATTCTTTTTTGTGGCTGAATAATACTATAATACTTATCTTCTTTATCTGTTTATCTATTCATAGGCACTTAGGTTGTTTCCCTAATTTGGCTATTGTAAATAATGCTGCTATAAACATAGGAGTGTATCTATCCCATCAAATCAGCATTTTGTATTCTTTAGGTGAATATCCAATAGTGTGATTACGGGATCATAAGGTAATTCTATTTCTAATTTTTTTTTTTAAAGATTTTATTTATTTATTTGACAGACAGAGATCACAAGCAGGCAGAGAGGCAGGCAGAGAGAGAGGAGGAAGCAGGCTCCCTGCTGAGCAGAGAGCCCGATGCGGGACTCGATCCCAGGACCCTGAGATCATGACCTGAGCCGAAGGCAGCGGCTTAACCCACTGAGCCACCCAGGCGCCCCTATTTCTAATTTTTTGAGGAACCTCCCTACTGCCTTCTACAGTGGCTGTACCTGTCTGCATTCCCACCAACAGTGCATGAGGGTTACTTTTTCTCCACATCCTCACCAACATTTATTTCTATTTTATTCTAGCCATTCTGACAAGTGTGAAGTGATATCTCTTTGTGGTTTTGATTTGCATTTCCCTGATGAGGAGTGATGTTGAGCATTTATCTCTTCATGTGTTTGTTGGCCATCTGGATGTCTGTTCATGTCCCCTGCCCATTTTAAATTGGCTTATTTGTTTGTTTGTTTGCTTGCTTGCTTGCTTGTTTTGGTGTTGAGTTGTATTACTTCTTTATATATTTTGGATACTATCCCTTTATCAGATATGTCATTTGCAAATATCTTCTCCCATTCCATAGGTTGTCTTTTTAGTTTTACTGGTTGTTTCCTTTGCTGTACAGAAGCGTTTTATTTTGAAGTAGCCCCAATAGTTTATTTTTGATTCTGTTTCCCTTACCTCCGGAGACAGATCTAGAAAAATATTGCTATGACCAATGTCATAGAAATTACTTGCTTGTGCTCTCTTCTAGGATTTTTATGGTTTCAGATCTCACATTTACATCCTTAATACATGCTGAGTTTATTTTTGTGTATGGTATAAGAAAGTGGTCTGGTTTCATTCTTTTGCATGTAGCTCTCCAGTTTGCCCAACACCATTTGTTAAAGAGAATTCTTTTTCCAATTGCATATTCTTGCCTCCTTTGTCAAAGATTAATTGGCCATATAATTGTGGGTTTATTTCTGGACTTTCTATTATAGTCCACTGATCTATGTGTCTGTTTTTGTGCCAGTACCACACTGTTTTGGTTGCTATGACTTTGTGATATAACTTCAAGTCTGGGATTGTGATGCCTCCACTTTTGTTTTTCTTTTTCAGGATTGCTTTGGCTACTTGGGGTCTTTTGTGATTCCATATGAATTTTGTGATTGTTCGTTTTAGCTCTGTGAAAATTGTATTTTGATAGGGTTTGCATTAACTGTGTTGAATGCTTTGGAGAGTATAGACATTTTAATAATATTTGTCCTTCCAATCCATGAGCATGGAATGTCTTGCCATTTGCTTTTTGTTTTCTGTTTTTTTAAGATTTATTTATTTATTTGACAGAGAGACAGCGATAGAGGGGACACAAGCAAGAGGAATGGGAGAGGGAGAAGCAGGCTTCCCGCTGAGCAGGGAACCTGATGTAGGGCTCCATCCCAGGACCCTGGGATCATGACCTGAACCAAAGACAGCTGCTCAGCCAACTGAGCCACCTAGGTGCCCTGCAAGAGTCTATTCCTGTCTTTCCATTTGTTTGTGTCTCCTTCGATTTCTTTCATTGAAGTTTTATCATTTCCAGGGTATAGATCTTTCACTTCTTAGATTAAGTTTATTCCTAAGACTGTTAATCTTTTTGATGCAATTGTAGCTAGCAGCACTTTTAACTGTGTTCCTCTTGTGTGTATTACCATAGGAAAGCATCCCAATAGCTCTGGGTCAGCTGCACAAAATTGCCCAGTAATCACCTGTGTACTGAATATCTGCACAGAACGTGCATGGGGTCAGCTTCACTCCTGTGGCTAGCAAACCAAAAAGCAGCTGGGTGGTACTGAACTTGCCACTGGGAGGCAGCACAGTGTCACAGAGTTTGTGACACTGAACAGACAGCTTGAGTTCAAAATCTGCTTTCATTATTTACAGTGGTACGACTTGAACAGTGTAGTTACCTCCTCTGTGATTCCAGCTCCTCATCTGTAAATGGATAAATAATGGCACCAGCTTCAAGGTTGTTGTCAAGATGGAAAACGTAGGAAGATGCAGGGGGGCAAAAAACCACCCCAATGTAGACCGCTTTGGCATAAGGGTTATTTTAAGCTAAAGGCACTTAAAAAGAAGGTAGGTGCAAGAAGAATCCTCTCTCTCTCTCTCTCTCTCTCCTTTTTCATCCTAATGGCAGAAGATAAAAGTCCATATAGAAGATGTTCTCTGTATACCTGAATGAAAGCAACTTTCTTATCATCAAGGGCAGGAAGTTGAAGGCAAGAGAATTCAGTACAAACGGACCTCATCCAAATTACTCTTATCTCATTTAGCCTCCCCTTATATTTAGTTGCTTTTCCACAATTGCTTCTTTTTGTTCAACTTGGTATGGGCATTTAGGTTTTACCCCTTCTTTGAGTCTCCATTTCCTTATAAGGGCTCTCATGTCACATAAATCTTATGTTAAATAAATGTGTGCTTTTCTAAACCACAATCTAGTGCAAAAGAGAAAGTAAGCAATTCCTAAGAAAGTAAAGAAACCCAAGTCCTTTGAGTAAAGGCTTACCCATACACTGTTTTCCTTAAAGTTAAATTCTAACATCTAAAGAGATACACTACCCATATCTGTAGCAACCAAAGCAACAACTTTCAGTTTACATTGGCCTTTGGAATTCTCACATAAATAATCCTAAAAATTATAATAGCTTAAATGATTCAGATGCTAGCCCAATTATTATATTGACTAAGCCATTTGATTTTGATTGATTCTAAACCACATCTTTTTAGAGAACATGGATTTTGTTTTGAAACTTTGGTATAAGAGAACCCTTAAAATTATTTGCTGCCTACAGTCAAAAAGACCTTCAGAGTCTGCTAAACTTACTGTAATATGCTATAGTGGTGATCAGTTAGATAATTTTTTATGTATTTATTCATCTCATCCATCAAATACATATATTATCAGAATTTATTTTTTAGCATTAGAAGCAGTAATGTTGCTCGAAAGCTTTAAAAAGTAGCAGTAGAGTACTGAAGAACAACATAAATGGAGGTACATCTTTCTGAATACCAGGAAAACAATAAATATTAATTGCCTTTTTAAAAAAGTGTGTTTTTCTCCTGTTAATCTGTCTTTGTTAATCCTCAGGCCCAGATGAAATTTTTGCCTCCCCTGCATGGATCCAATAAGATAACAATGTATCTGAAACATACATGTGCAGAAGAAATGTTTACTATTATCTCCCAAACATGAGCACATTTATGGATATACATACAAAACAAATGATCTGAAAGGTAGCACACAAAACTAGAAATAGTGGTTATTCTAGGGAAGTGAGATTTTGGGGGAGGAGTCCAGAATGGTGGGTGACTTTCACCATTTACTCTGTGTGTTTCTGAATTTTAGGGTTTTTTGTGAGAATGTATTTATCAACTAATTATTTGTGGAGCTTTAAAAGTGATGTGCACGTATGAATGGTCTTTGAAGCACTGCTAGAAAACATCACATCGTATACTAAAAATACCCATCACTTCATTACATAATACAGGCTTTGTATTTTCTAAAATCACCAGAAAATATCTAGAAAAAATAAAAATGTGATTTTAAATCATATTGATTTTACCATCAGGGATTTTTGCTTTAGGACACCTAAAGCAGTGTCATAGAGACCCACGTTAATGTGCTCAAATCACATCACTTCAGAAATCTCATGTAGTGTAATTATAATGGAAGTCAAGTGCATGACGGTGTTATCTGTTTTCATTACCATGCTACAGAATAGCATGGTTACAGCCTTTATTCTGCCACAGTCATACCATGTATATTTGAGTTTCCACATCATAAACTTATATTCATGTTACACAAACTGTTCTAGATATGTCATTATTTCACTGGGGCCACTGCTGTGAATTGTTATGTAGGACATTATCTTTTTATTTTATTTTTTTAAGATTTTATTTATTTATTTGAGAGAGAGTGAGCACAAGCAGGGGGTGCAGCAGGCAGAAGAAGAAGCAGATTCCCTGCTGAGCAGAGAGCCAGATGCAATGCTGGACCCAATCCCAGGATGCTGGGATCACAACCTGAACCCAAGGGAGATGCTTAACCAACTGGCCACCCAGATGCCCCTCTAAGACATTATCTATAAATAATAAAAGAAAGTTTCAACAAAATTAAAACTTTTTAATTTAGAGCCAATGTTCTGTCCGTTACACAAAAATTTTTTGTGACTCTTGTGATTTTGTGACTCTTGTATATTTGTGAATATTAGTAAGAACAATAATTTAACTCCTTCATCTTAAGGGCCCAAATGTAACTTAAGAAGTAAACTGGAAGAGATGCTTCTGGAGTCTCCCATTCAACAGATGGCATCTGAATGTTCCAACAGAGGTCTCTGTTGACATCTCTTCTCCATTTTCTAGAGCGTCAAGAAACTGCTGGGAGATTTTGGGTTCCACAGCTGGCAAAATTGAGTTTAAGATAACCGTTAAGACTTCTTTGGTATGGTAAGCCATTTACAGTATTCCAAAGGAAATAACGCCATTTCCAGAGGAATTTGAAGGGCAAGAAGGTGGGGGTGGGGCTAGAGGAATGGTTAAGAAGAAGAGGTAGAGGAGAGGAGGAGTGCTAAGCCAAAAGAAGTAAGCAACCCAAGGGGAAGCCTTTCCAGAACCAGATTAGGCAGAAGCTCCTGACATTACAAGATATAACCACCAGGTGGAGCCTAGTGACGCATCAAATCCTGCCCTTAGGGAACTACGGGCTTGGGCTAAAGCCCACCGGCCCACCAGGTTCATACCTGTAATCACATAAGGTAGGCTCTATTACCTGCTGCAGCAAATATAACTATAAACCTTGGGAACCGAGCAGTATCTAGATAAGAGGGAATTAGGAGGGGCTTATATTAGGATTAGGACTTCTGTTAGATAAAATGGGGGATGGTTCGGTAGAGGGAAGATTGCTCTGGATTTGGTGCTGTCAGAAAGTGTGGGTTCTTTGGTGATTGAGTATCTTGCTTTTTATCGAGGAGGTGGCAGGGGTCGGATCAGGCTAGCATTGTCTCGTTGATAAAGAAGTAGCAGTTGCACATAATGGCCAGGAGAGGGAGCTGTTTAGTCGTTTCTGAGGTTCACACAAGGATTTTGCTTTTGTGCTAAAGGCACGATTGGGGAGCGTGCTAGTTTTTGTCTCAATTCATGGCAGTCACAGAGGGACCTTACTAGACAGGCTGCTGTACGAAATGGTTTGGGTTTGCTACGTGTTAAACCAGTTCCCACCTGTTAATGCCAGTCTAGTTCCCAACTTACTGGGACTCGTTTATCTTTTTACATGCTTCCTATCCACAGATAGGAAGACGCCAAGCGCCAGAAGGAGCAGCCGCACGAAGCTATTCCTGAGGAAAGCCCAAGGCTTGGGGGCTAAATTCCAAGCGGTAGCCTTGGACGGACCTGTGTCCCAGCTCTGCCACTCACTGGCTGTGTAAGCTTGAGTAGGTTATTTAACAGTTCTCTGTCTGCTTCCACTTTTGTAAAGCTGAACTAAAAATAATACCTAGCTCTAATGGAACTGGGGGGAATTGAATGAGATAATACATATAAGCACTATAACAGTGCCCAGCCCATGATAAGCATTTAACTTATTTACCCTTTCCATCATTTGTGAGAGTCACCTTCTCTGGGTAAGCTGCAATCATGCTGGAAATCCATTCAGGGGGCTAGAGAATCAAAGAATATTCGGTTTCTATAAACTTCTATAGGTAGAAGGAGCTCAGAAAAGGAGCTGATGGGTTGTCTTCCATTTCTGATTTGACAAAGAAAGTAAAAAAAAGTCCAGACTTAGTAGATACTTGTATTTAAAACGATTATTCCAAGAGGGGAGGGGGGCAGGGACTATTGCAGTAAGAGAATTCTATGACCATAATGTCTGCAAGGAGCATAAGGGTCAGGTAAAAGGAGTTTTTCTGTTACAGAGAAGAGTGAGCAAGGCTGGAAAGATGGGGACAGGGGATGAAACAGTGGCGAGGAAAGGGGATGAAAGAGACTGGATAGGTCAGAGAACTTTGAACCTGAGGCCTGCCCACTCTCAACGGGGGGGGGGGGGGGGGGGGGGCTACATGCCGGCCTCAAGGTGGGCCAAAGGTCAAAGACTCGAAGGTGGAGAAGTTTAAGCAAAATTTGGTTAACAGCATTTTGTTGCAATCAGGTCGATGGGGTCAAGCAGTTCAGCTAATCATTTATGAAGCAAACAAAGGGAATTTTGAGTTTGTGTCCAGCCTAGTCACAGGTAAACAAGGGGACATAAGTTGTAAATCATTTGGGGAAGGGTGGTTCTTTGCTGTAAGCCCTTTTCCAGAACACAAAGCATTGGGGATTTCTTAATCCCTGTTACTCTTTTCCAGGAACTCAGGAACTCAAATTCAACACATTTCCTGTTTCTCTAATTGTTCTATTTCAGATAAAGGACAAAACTGGGGCTTTCAAATGACCTGAGAGAATCTAGATCCTTCCCCAGAGGCACAGGTCTGTAAGGGAGAGGGTTGGGGAGAGGGCTTGATAATTTGTAATGCCCTTGGCAAACCAACTGTTCCGAACATTCTCGTTTGCAGCACGGTTTGTGTGGCTCTTGAATTTCTTCTGATCCACTAGAGGATGAATGAGAAATAAAAAAATGAGGCAACGTCCTCAAACGCTGAAACTGCTCTTTAGTTCAACCCATACTGAAGCAACAGCTTTTTCTCCGGGCGCTTTGGCCCTGCTCTGCCTTCAGCTCAGCATTGACAAGCCGCTCACGGCCTGGTGGCTCACTTACCCTGCAGAGCTCCCCCTGCCTCATATGACTGAAGGGTCCGTCTGCCGCCTACTTCACTTCCCTTGGAGGAAGGCAAAAGTCTCACTTTGCAACATCTCCCGTCTCCTCCTTTCATAGGCTTTTGTTTGCCATAAGGTGGCTTGAGGGCTGATCTTCCATTCCACAGTAGAGCTGGGCCATCTTGCAATTTCTACGACTTGCTGTGTGTTTGTGGAAGCCTGCCTGGATGGGAAGGAGACCCTGAGAGACGGCTGGGGACCCTCAAGCCCGCCCCCAGCCCCAAGGAACATCTTTATTAAGTGTTCCTGCCAGGTTCTGAGCAGTCAAGCCCTGATTTACTTTACGAGCCAAGGGAATAAAGCTGCCAAGCTCCAGCTGATGATGTGAACTAATTCTGAGGATTTGTGGAAATGCTCCCAGTCCACGCAGGAGCGAGGAGCAGCAGCCTGACACCCACAACTGGAATGGGGGCGGGGGGTGGGGTGGGGTGGGGGGCAGTGTGCCTTTCTGCCTCCACTCACCCTTCTCTTCCTGCCCCTCCCATCTCTGCTGAAGACACTCCCTCCACCCCACCAGCCAGCTTCGAGAGCCAATGCCCTCTTCTCCTTCTTAAAAAGTGCCTCAATTGCCTGTTCTGGAAGAAAGGTGGTGAATCATAGACTCCTATACTGAGAAGGAACTAACTCTGGGGAGAGGTCTAACCCAACTCCACATTTTTGTATAAACAGTTGTCACTCCACATTCAGAAAGCTAGCTCCACCCTCTTCCCTCACATCTTGGAAAATTCTAATTATGCATTTTCCTAGGAGCAGAAGGAAAGAAGTAGCCTTTCATCTGCTGCCTTCCTTCCTTCCCCGGAGGCTGCTTCTCCTAAGAAAGAAGGGTATTTTGTGACACCTCAAAGGAGAAATGACTAAACGTTTAGAAATGTCCTTGCATCCAGTGCACTAAAACAAAGGCGGAGGTGGAGAGAACCGGGGGTGCAGAGATGACAGTCCTAGAAAGGGGCAATGATTAAACAGGGGGAGGGGGAGCCCCAAATTTAGTCAAACACAGTTGTGAACTACTACTCTCTGTGACACCGTGCTGGCAGAAAATTCCTGCATGGGAGTAGAGACAGCCGGATGTTCGGAAGTTCGCAGCGGTATCTGGGACAGCATCCGCCTACTGCCCCCTCCCTGGCTCTCAGGGCCTAGGATCTGGAAGAGGTGGACTCGGCGCCAGGATGGAACACAGGGTCCAGCCTCAGCCAACTGGCGTATCCTCCCCTCCCCCACTCCTGCCCCAGGCCATGGTGGCTGCTTCAGGAAGGGGCCCCGAGGTCTGAGATGTTACAATCCTTGAATGCGAAGGCTTGTGCCCAGCACCACGGAAGAATCTCTCTCTTTCATTGAACTGGAACCCAAGAGGCTGTGAGGCTGGCGCTGCTGCTTCCACCAACTACTCAGAGCCTGAGAAAAGAGCCAGCAAGCCGAGGGGAGCAGAGTCAGCCAAAAATGGTGAAATCTGTTCCTGCTTCATGTTGTTTGAGCCCTCCGGCAGGCTTCACCTGAAACCCATCCCCAATTCCACGTGCCAGTGAATTCCCTTTCCCGCAATATGATTTTAGTGAGTTTCTACCACTAGATACTCAGAGTCCTACCCAAGAGAATCCATATGCTTAGCACATAGTAGGAGCTCCGGAAGGTTTTGGAATGAATTTGTGAATCAAGCATATGTTTATCTTTACCAGACAGGTAGCCGCACACACTTCAGCCCTTCTCAGTTCCTTTTTTGGAGGAATTTCACATAGCTTCATGTTTTAGTTCAAAGCAAGTGAATGGCAGGTATTATTTTTGTTTGAGGATGACCAGAACTTAAAATTGCCCCCCCGGGGGGGGGGGGGCGGGCGGGGTGCGGGGACCAGAAGGAAGAAAGACATAAACCAGAGATGGTGAGGGTAAGAAAAGTGGAGGACTTCCCAAGTGAGAACAGAATCAAAGCAAAACTGAAATCCCCTCCAAAGAGTTGGATGCTGTTGCTCTCCCTTAAATGAAGCAATTCAGAAACAGTCCAGACAACAAAATCCTTCTAAGGCTTGCACCTCGAAAAGCACAGACTTTTTAAGGCACTGCAAATTGTACAAACTGGTCCGGTCGTGTTAGAAATGCTTTGCCAGCATTTGAGAAAAATTTTTTAATCTTTTGACCCATGTCAGGAAGAATTTCCTCTGCCCTTCAAGGTCCTTCTAGCTGGACTAAGAATTAAATTGATGTGAAATAGGGGAGCCTGGGTGGCTCAGTCTTTTGAGTCTGCCTTTGGCTCAGGTCATGATCCCAGGGTTCTGAAATCAAGTCCTACATGGGGCTCCAGGGCTCCCACCACTCATGTGGAACAGCTCTCTCTCTCTCTCTCTCAAATAAATAAAATCTTTTTAAAAATTGACATGCGACAGATTAATGGGGAAAAAAATAAAATTTCATTTCCTGTGTAGGAGGAATCCACCCAGAAGACAGGCAAAATTAGGTCTGCAAGTCATTCTGAAATAAGGGCAAGTGGGTAGCGGTCTGGGTCTGCAAATGGAAGGAATACAATTCAAGGGAAGTAGAAACAGAGTAAATGTTTGGCAAACAAATATTTACTGGCCCCAAAAGAACCAGTGGGATATAAGGGGTTTTGATCAAACTGGCCTTGCTAGGTTCCTCCCAGTCTACCATACCTAGGTCCTCTCAAAATGTAGTTATCTATGGTGATAGCTCTCTTCCTATATTGGGTTGCCTCTCTAAATTATTTTAAGGCAATTGAAGGGGAAGTAAAGAGTTTTCCTGATTCTGCTGGATTTTGATTACTTTTTAACTCAAAATAATCACACCAAAGTGGTCCGTCTTAGGACAGCCTGCCTTTGATCCCTACACTCATGCCTCAAACACCTATGACTAGGTAGCCATCACCAAACTTAGTGGCTTAATGCAACCATTTATTTTGCATGCAGTTCTGTTGGAAGGGCTCTGCTGGGCAGTTTCTCTGCCTGGCTTCATGTCGGATTGCAAGGTCTAAATGATACGTTTCCAAGGTGATGTATTTGTTCGCATTTCCTATGTCTCGCTGCCGCTGTGCCTTTCTTGTTGTCCACTTGGCATCTCAGACTCCAGGGCTTCTTCATGGGGCTTGGGCCTCTCACATGGTGGTAATCTCAGGATAGCTGCACTTTCTAAAAGCAGGAAACAGATGTTATGAGGCCAATTAAGAGCTACACTTGAAACAAGAGCTCACCCATGTTCAAGGGGGAGTCTCAAGGTCACACTGCAGAAGAGCAATGGGATTGGGAGGTGTTATTGTGGCCATCGTTAGAACATACACTCTGCCACAACTCATAATCTTAGGAATTTATCACATGGAAATTATGACAAAGAGGTTATAAAAACAGAGATGTTCATTAGAACTTCCATAGCCAAAGAAAAGAAAAAATGGAAACAGCCTTCATGTCTACTGAAAGACAAATGACTAGTTATCACACACCAACTGATAGGAATATGAAGCTATAATAATTAAGAGGATTATGAAACACCATGAACGAATGTTGTTTGTGATTTTTTTTAAAGTTTTTATTTATTTATTATTTATTTATTTATTTATTTGATAGCGAGAGAGCACAAGCAGGGGGAGCAGCAAGCAAAGGGAGAAGCAGGCTCCCACTGAGCAGAGAGACCAGGACCCTGGGATCATGACCTGAGCTGAATGGGCTGAAGGCAGACACTTACCAACTGAGCCACCCAAGAGCTCCTAAAGAACATGAATAAAACGTTGCTATAAAAGGTGAAAGGTAAAATTGAAAAGCATGTGCACTGTGATGCTAATTATATAAAAACCTGCATACATCTGGACAAAGTCTGGAAGAAAATATGTAGAAATAAAGATAATTGCATTGAGGTGGTAAAATCACACATGCCTTCCATTTTCCCCTTTATTGTTATTAGTGGCACAAAAAAATGAAATTAGAAGAAAAGAGAAGGAAATCTTTGTTAGTGCTCAGTATTTGGCAGGTACATGTATAGAAGAGGGACAGAGAAGACAACGGAGCCCACTGACTCCCTATAATCTATTCAGATTCAGACAAACAGCCAGTCCAGAGGATCCACACATATTCTTATTTATAATTAACCTTCCACACTGACAGCCCCCCTCATCTTTGGAATGTTGATTGTCATGGAAGCAATAACTATTATATTAGTCTTGTTATGTTTCTGAAGCTGTTCATGATATAAGACTGAAAACACCTAAGGGACACCTGGGTGGCTCAGTCAGTTGAGTGACTGACTCTTGATTTCAGCTCAGGTTGTGATCCTCCAGTGGTGAGATAGAGCCTGGCGTGGGGCTCCCTCTTCAGAGCAGAGTCTGCTAAAGGTTCTCCCTCTCTCTCTGCCCCTCCCCTTGCTTTTTCTCTCTTTTCTCAAATAAAGAAATAAATCTTGAAAAAAAAAAAAAAAAGACAAAACCCTTTAAAAAGCCACTATGACACACAAACAGAGGTGATATTTCATTTTTTTCACAAGGAATCCATCTTACCCAGGCTTTCTAAAATTGTCAGTGGCAACTTGGCCGGCAAATTTACCCTGGAATGCTCCGGTGAGAACTAGATTAACTCAAGTCCCTCTTTTTACAGCTTTTGTTTCCCCAGGGACTCCAAGTTTTGTAGAGGAAGAGGCTGCTGGAGTCTGGAGTAGTCTATTGCTAATGAAGCTGTGAGCGAACTTCCTGGAGTGGCGGTGACCAGCCCTCTGGGGACTGTGACACTCACAGCTGTGAGTGACCTCCAACCCTGCACCGTCAAACCCAACCTTTGAACAAGAATTGCTTTCTAATATTACTTTAACTTGCCAGTCATTATTGTGTCTTTTTTTTTTTAAGGCTTTTCAAGGGAGCCATTAAGGAGGGTGAAAGAAAATGCAATAAAGGTCAAAGTCTTAAAATCAGATGAAGTAATTGCAAAAACAAATTTTTAAAAAAACGCTATCTGATTAGCTGGCATGACCACTAGTTGTGTTTGTATAGTTAATGATTGGAGAAAACTTGGAGGATGGGATGCCTGGGTGGCTCAGTTGTTATGCATCTGCCTTTGGCTCAGGTCATGGGATTGAGTCCCCCATTGGTTTCCCGGCTCACTGGGGGGCCTGCTTCTCCCTCTCCCACTCCCTTTGCTGGTGTTGCCTCTCTCACTGTCTCTCTCTTTGTCAAATAAATAAATGTAATCTTAAAAACAACAACTTGGAGGAGGGTAGGCTTTAGATTACATCCTGGTAAATTATTTTGATTTAGTTCAATTAACTTTTTGCAAGTTTAAAAAAAAAAAAAGGGTTATCTACTGTTTGAGAAATGTAACTACTGACATTGTTTGACTTAACGTTTCAGTATTTTTTCCTGAAATTTGTGCTTCATTTAACAAATGTTTACATACCAGTCACTATGTGGCATTATCCTGTACTTAATAGATACTAACCAAGTTAATTCTCAATAACCCACAATGTAGTTACCATTATTGCCCTTCTCATTTTACAGATGAGGAGACTGAAGCATGAAGAGGTTAAGCAACTCATACAAGATCACCAGCTAGTAAGCTCTCTAACCAGGACTCAAACCCAGGCCATCAGGCTCCAGAGTCCTGTGCTGTAACTATTATGTTATGCTGCCTGGGTAAGGTTTCCATCAGAATTCCATTTTAACAAATGTTGCTACAGAAATTCTTTAATAAAACATGTCCATCTCCAGGCATATGCTTTCTGATCAAGTTGCACCAAAGACTCCTATACTCAATCAGATTTCTCTTATTCTTGTTCATACAGCTCTGCATTAAGAAAGAGGCTCCAATGTGCAGTACAGCCAGCTCTTTGAGGAATTTCCTTCTCCATCCACCAGATAATTTTAATAACAATGAGTAATATATACCAAGCCTTTGCATGGTGTGCTTGCCAATTTCATTGGTTCACTGCCCCCCCTCCCCCACCGCCCGGCACCTAACCATCTCTATGAAACACTCCTGGTACTCATGTCCCTGTGGAGTCCCTTGAATCTTGGCTGGCCTTGTTGACTCTATTAACCAACAGACTATGGTAGAAGGGATGCTGTGATAGTTTCAGGCTTAAGTCTTCAAAGGACCACAGCTTCCACCTTTTCCCTCTTGGGAACCCTGAACTCCTGTGTAAGAAATCCAGCTACCTTGCTGTAGAGATCATATGCAGAGGCCATGTGGTGAGGGAGAGGGAGTTCCCACTGAGGCCAAGCCTCCAGTCATAAGGGACACCTGGCAAGACCAACAGAAAAATCACCCACCTGAGCCTTGCCTAAACCGTTGTTGCAGATCACTGTGTTTGGGGATAGTTTGTAGCGGAGAGATCAGCCAGGGCCTTTTAGTGCACTCATACCAAAATATTTATTGAATCTCTAGGAACTCAATGTAATGGCGGAAATTAACATAATGGCAGAAATTAACAGTTAAGCAGATAAGTAAAAAAGCAAGTACTCAATAAAATAGAATCAGATAAAGGGTTAAAGGGTGATTGGTGTGGATCATTATTTTAGATGGGGAGGCCAAGGAAGGCTGTTCTGAGGACGTTACTTTCAAGTAGAGATCTGAATGTAAATTAGAAGGGCCAAGGGCACAAAGATTAGTAGGAAGCAAGTTCCAGAAGAAGGGGATAAATTAAAGGGCACTGCGGTGGGAGAGGTTTGGCGTGTTTGAAAAGCAGAAGTCCCGGGGCTGGCCCACAGTGAGTGAGGGTGGAGTGGGGAGGAGAGGTAGTCAAAGAGGTAAGGAGGGACTAGATCATGTTCAAACCCTGGTGGAGTTTGGATTTTATTCTATGTGCGATGAAAGGCCATTGGAGGCTTTTACACAGTAAGGCAATGTGCTCTAATGTGAATTCTTAGCAAAATGGCAGTGGTAGTTGTATAGAATGAAGCTTCAAGGGCACCAGGGTGAAACCAGGGAAGTCAGTTAGGTAAGTCTTGCAATAGTCCGGACAGTGAGAGTGGCTTAGACTAGGGAAGTGGTTCTCAAAATGTGCCTTCTCCATTTTGGTAGTTCCTCAAAGTAAGGTGTCCAGTTCCCATATGACCTAGCAGCTCTGCCCCTCAGTACGTACCCAAGAGAATTGAAAACCTGTCCACGCAAACGGTTGTACACCAATATTCATAGTGACATTACTGAGGATAGCCAAAAAGGAGAAGCTAACCAAGTGTCCATTAACTGATGAATAATTAAAATGTGATCCATCCACAGAATGGAATATTACTCAGCCTCAAAAAGAAATGAAGTATGATACACACTACAACATGAATGAGATTTGAAAATATTATGCTAAGTAAAAGAAGCCAGAAAGAAAAGATCGTATAGTGTATGGATTTACAACTTTCATGAAGTGTCTAGAATTAGCAAATTCATAGAAAAAGAAAGATTAGTGGTTACCAGGTGATGCCAGGGGATGATATGAGGGGATGCTAATGGGAAGATGAAAATGTTTTGGGTTAGCTCATAGTGATTGTTGCACAACTTTGTAAATATGCTGAAAACCACTAAACTGTATAGCTTATGAGGGTGAAGTTTATGGTAGGTAACTCCTTTTTTTTAAGACTTTTAAATTATTTATTTGACAGACAGAGATCACAAGTAGGCAGAGGGACAAAGAGGAGGAAGCAGGATCCCCGCTGAGCAGAGAGCCTGATGCAGGGCTGGATCCCAGGACCCTGGGATCATGACCTGAGCGGAAGACAGAGACTTTAACCCACTGAGCCACCCAGGTGCCCCTATGGTAGGTAACTTCTATCTCAGGTTAAGAAGAACACTAAGAAGTGTGGCCTACGGACCTCTAGGAACCCCTAGGACATACTAGTAGGTCTGCAAGGTCAAAACTATTTTCTTTTCTTTTTTTTTTTTTAATTTTTTAAAGATTTTATTTATTTATCTGCCAGAGAGAAAGATCACAAGTAGGCAGAGAGGCAGGCAGAGAGAGAGGAAGCAGGCTCCCCACTGAGCAGAGAGCCCACTGCAGGGCTCAATCCCAGGACCCTGAGACCATGACCTGAGCAGAAGGCAGAGGCTTAACCCATTGAGCCACCCAGGTGCCCCAAAACTATTTTCATAATAACACTGAGACATTATTTGCCTTTCCTATCCTCATTCTTTCATGAGTATAGAGTTTTCTAGAGGCTACATGACATATGATACATTGAAGCAGAAGTTATTAACGGAGAAGTAGATATGAAAATCTACACTTTTTTTTAAAGCCAGACATTAAAGAGATTGGCAAAAAACCTAAATCAATGCCATTCTTCTCACTAACTTTTTTGGGAACATATAGGTACTTAAAATATACATATGTATATGTGTATATGTCTGGATATATGTATCTATATTTTTTATACTAATATGGTATGGGCTTAATTATTTTTGGACTTAATATTTTTAATGAATACATATTTTACACTTGTTGCAGGTTTGAGTTCTAATAAAGATGATAAATATTAATATAACCCATATAAATAAAGGCTTTTGGAGTCCATAATAGTTTCCAAGAATGGAAAGGGATTCTGAGACGGAAAAGTTTGAGGATTACTAAAGTTAGGATGATGGCAATGTAGGTCATACAAAATGGTCAGATTTATAGATATATATGAAGGCACACCCCAATATTGTGAGAATGTTAGTGGTGAGGGAAAGAAAAGAATCGAGAACGACTTCAGGTTTGGGGCCTAAGCAAATGTGGACGGTGGTGTCATGGGCTGAAGTAGGACAAACTCTCTGAGGAGCTTTGGTAGAGAGATAAAGTTGTGTATTGGAAATTTACACGTTCGGACCTTGAAGGATAATCTTACTTAATCCTACCACCAATCTGATGAGTTAGATATTATTATTATCTCCATTTTGTAGATGCGAAGATTGACACTCAGAGTTTGCCTAGAACACAGGTGATGGATTCTGATCTGAAGCAGGTCTGACTTGGAAATCCACACCAATCTCAGTTGCCCTAATTAAATTCATCTAAACCCCCAAAACAAGAGAAAATAATAAAGGGATTTAGATAAAAGTGATACTTCAGATATGTAATAACGAGCTTGTTACCCTGAAGTTTGAAACAGAAGGTATACCTGTGAGATGGAAGGCTGGCAAACCAGGGTGGAGGGGACCAAATGGGCACCAAAGATCGCCTGCTCCAGTCACTCTCCAGAGGCCAGACCTGCTCTAGCTCCAAGCCAGAGAAGCCAGGGGTTGAATAGGAGAGAGAAGAAGGATGAAAGTGGGTAGTAGTACCCACTTTTTCAGAGGAATTTTCGGGTTGTAAAACTGAGTGCAACACAGTAGTGTAAACAAGCTGAAAGTTAGCTATAGCATGAAAGAGGATATCTGAGTGGCTCAGTTAGGCATCTGTCTTAGGCCCTGGTCAAGATCCCAGGGTCCAGGGATCAAGCCCTGTATCTGCCTCTTTGCTTGGCAGGGAGCCTGCTTCTCCCTCTCCTTCTCCCTCTGCTGCTCCCCCTGCTTGGGCTCTCTCTCTCTATCAAATAAATAAGATCTTTCAAAAAAATAATGATCAACTTGTTCCATGTCTAGTCCTTAGATAAAATAAATCAACCAAATGACCTATTGAGTATAGGAATGTGATTTGTAAGATGTATTCATTTTAACATAATTTCAACACAACAAAACAGTGCAAGTATTGCATAAAAATACTTTAACTCAAAAATTCAGATTCCTGTCAAATTCAGTCTGAAAAAAAATGTTAAAAAATACTAAAATTATCTAAAAAATGTTAAAAAAATACTAAATATTATCTAAACTAGATGGCTATAAGTAAGACTTTTAATGTTACTGACTGTATATGATTTATATTAGGTGTTCATTTTTTTAAGTTTGAAAGTGGCCTCATGATTATACTTTAAAAAAAAGTCTTAATATCCTAGATATACAGACCACAGTATTTTCTGGTGAAATAATACGATATCTGACAGTTTGTTTCATTTTATTGTTGAGTATTTTCTTAATTCATTTTTTATTTAAATTCAATTAATTAACATATAGTATGTTAATTAACATATAGTATATAGTATATTATTAGTTTCAGAGGTAGAGTTCAGTGATTCATCAGTCTGATAAAACACCTCATTTCATCATGTGCCCTCTTTAATGCCTGTCACCCAGTTATCCCATCCTTGGACCCCCAGAGAGTTGTTTTTTTTTTTAATTGAAATATATTTGGCACACATTAACTTCAGGTCTGACAGCTGGTTTTAGATGATCTAGTATGGTTGAGGTCAGGAGACAGAAAGGTTATAAACAAGATTGGTCATATGTTGGTAAATGTTGAACGCAGGTAATAGAGACATGAGGACTCATTATTCTATTCTTTCTACTCGGTGTATGTTTGGAAATTTCCATAACAAAAAGTTTAAGAAAAGAGTTCAATATTTATCCAATGTTTGGAGACTATGGCTGCTGTTCAAAAAAACACACAAGATCCAAGACTGTAAATTGTTCTATATTTTACTCACTTTAGGTTTTTTTTTCTTGAAAGGATTTTGTGCAATTGTACATTTCAAGATGAATATAAAAAGTAGTGTGTATTTATCCATAACCTCCTTTATAGTAGCTTCTGGGTACCTCCTATACACTTCCAGTAATAGCAATGAGAGTAAATAATTCCCCCTAATTTGGTCTTAACGTTCAACTGCTGTCACATTAATTGCTACTTTTGCATAGCTACTGCCTGCCTGTAGCCAGTGATAACATTTTAAAATACATCACTAGACAAGATAGACATTTTTACTGTCTAAATTCAGATGCTATCTTTGCAAGCTTTCCATTTTTCAGTAATTTTTTTTAGGTTGGAATTTTTAATTTGTCCTTGACTTATTTATTATAAACCAACCATAATTTTGCCTTAGAGTAGTCTCCAAACTCACTTTTTACCTAACAATGCTGAAAAGGTCATCCAAAATATTTTAACATTTCTAGCTATAAACTATATGATATTCACAGATATCAGTCACTAAATAAGGTATTCTGAACCCTTTTCACTGCTTCTCCAGCTACTTTTGAGGACATACTGCAAAGATGACTGCCTGCACACCAGGAAGAGGGCTCTTTCCAGACATCCAATCTGCTGGCATTAATCTTAGGGCTCCCAGACTTCAGAACTCTGAGAAATAAATTTCTATTATGTAAGCTACCCCGTCTATGGTAATTTGTTGTAGCAGCCTGAGCTAAAACAAAGAGTTTGTGTTCTGATAATCTTGATAGTCAACAGTTTTGTGTAGTGATAAAGGGGTGAGCAAACTGAACCAAATTTAAGGATAGACCAGCTAAATACCAGGAGTTGAAGTTATTTAATCCGACTCAAACCTTGAAGAAATGAGAGTATAAATTTTCAAAGGTCGTTTCAAGCTCTTGACTCTTCACTACTAGATAATGCTCTTTCCTACTCTTAGTTAATAACATGCATGTCTAAAATTAAGCCTCTTGTGTTGCCTTGGATTCTGTTACTTTAAATAGTCACCCACCAGATTATAATTTTTACTTGTTTGAAGATTGTGGGAGTCTAATATTAATTCTTTTCCTGCCAAAAAAAATCACAATGGGCAAGCTGGAAGTCAGAAATAATTATTCAGGCTAGTACAATTAAATTGGCTTTTCTCCCAGCATCTTTCTTGCTACCTTTAATTATTGTTTGAGTCTGCAGTTCAAGGAAATCGTCATAGCAGAAGAATTCTTTTAAAAAAAGAGAGAGAGAGAAAGAAAGAGTCCATAGTCTTCCTAAAACAAGATAGGTAATTTCCACAGTGTGTTCCAAAAACTATTATGTAAGCTAAAATTGCTCCCTAGAAATGATGCCTAACAAGGGGGCTATAAGTTTGAAGGATAATAATTGCTTAGAAGCAAGCTAAAGTGAATAAACATCCTGAAATTTGTCTCTATGATCTGAAGCCTAATTCAATGATGGGATTAGGTCTAAATTGCTAAGCTTAAAATAATTACCTCATGAATAGTCATATTGATTATGACTGAAAACCACAGAGGATCTGCCTTCTATTTTTAGTTTAAATGTACATTCTTTGCTGAGGAAGCTGAAGAATGCATTTAGTCAATCAAATTTCTGAAAGCATAAACTGTGATGTATGATTGTGATTAAAGAGAAAACAGTTCCTGACCTCCAGAAGCTCTCAGCTGCACAAGCTGAAAAGAAAATATATCTGAATTAATTAATATTGCAATGCTCGGGGCACCTGGGTGGCTCAGTCAGTTAAGTATCTGACTCTTGATCTCAGCTCAGGTCTCAATTTCAGGGTCGTGAGTTCAAGCCCCAAGTTGGGCTCCATGGCATGGAGCCTACTTAAAAAAAAGAAAAAGAAAAAGAAATTGTATGTCAAGTCTGGAACTGAGAACTCAAGTTTAAATTCTGGCATGCGGTAAGGGTCTAAAGATGTTGCACCCAAAATATACTTATTGGGCTATCCAGTTCAGTGCTTTCAACTATGAAGTTTATAAATGAAATTGCAAAATGTTACCAATTTATAACACGAAGTCCAGTTCATCACTGATTAACCAAATCAAATGTCTTTGATGATTGAAAATTATACATATATAAACATATATGTTTTTTGCTTCATGACAATATTCACTTCATTCTTAGTGTCTGACTCTTGATTTCTGCTCAGGTCATGATCTTAGGGTTTTGAGATGGAGCCCTGCACTGGGCTCTGCACTAGGCATGGAGCCTGCTAAAGATTCTCTCTCTCCCTCTTCCTCTGCCCAAGCCCCCCAAGGCAAACTACTCCCACATTCTCGCACTCTCTCTCTCAAAAAAAAAAAAAAAAAATTTACTTACATTCTTGAGACTATTTTGGATCTATATATGTGCAGTACACTATATCTCTAGGACTTTTACTCATTGACATATCCCTAGAAGACTGCCTGATTAATAGTAAGCACACAATAAGAATTGTTGAATAATGAATAATCATATATATATATGCATACATGAATATATGTACAGTCATTTGAATTAGTCTCAATAAGTCATTAAAATAGTTACAAATTTATTTACATAATCTTAACCATGCCGTGAGTCACAATGTTGATAATCTTTTCTCACAGAAAGATACATATCCACACTTAAAAAAGAAAGGTTTATAATTACAAAAGCAATAGAGGCCTATTGTTCTATTTTTAACAATATAGAAACATGAAAAATAAAAGATAGAAGCCTTTCATGTTTTTTTAAGCACAAACATGTAAAGAGTTTATGTTGGATACAATATGATCATACCATATGTTTTTATTTCTTGATTTTTCCATCCAATTATATAGATAATTGTTTCCTACCAGTGCAACCTCATTCTTCACATTGCATTGTATAGATATACCAGAATTTATACAATCATTTCCTCCTGGGGGAAATAACAGTGCCTCCCCCTTTTTAATATCATGAACAATGTTTCAGGGAACATCATTGCACATATATCCTTTGCTTGTGTGTTTTTTTAAATACAATTTTTAAAAAAGATTTTATTTATTTATTTGACAGAGATCACAAGTAGGCAGAGAAGCAGGCAGAGAGAGAGGAGGAGCAGGCTCCACACTGAGCAGAGAGCCCGATGCAGGGCTCGATCCCAGGACCCTAGGATCATGACATGAACTGAAGGCAAAGGCTTTAACCCACTGAGCCACCAAGGCACCCCTGCTTGTGTGTTTTCATAGAAGAGATTCTGAGAAGCAGAACTGAATCAAAGGGTATGAATGTTCTAAATTTTGTTAGAAAGTACATATTTTAATTAATATTCTTGTATTCTCGACCTTGATTTGATAAAAAGGAACCCAGCCAACCAAGGAAAATGTTTTCTATAGAGTATCTTACTTATCCTATGGGTCCTTAGCTGCTTGAGGCTTTAGTGGCATAATATTGTCACCTCTTTAAGAAGAAATGGCCCATGGGATGCCTGGGTGGCTCTGTAGGTTAAGCCTCTGCCTTTGGCTCAGATCATGATCTCAGAGGTCCTGGCATCAAGCCCCACGTTGGGCTTTCTGCTTAGCAGGAAGCCTGCTTTCCCCTCTCTCTCTCTGCCTGCCTCTGCTTACTTGTGATCTCTGTCAAATAAATAAATAAAATCTTTAAAAAAATTTTTTTAATTAAAAAAAAAGAGAGGTCCCTGGGATTTTTCCCCCAGAATATGTAATTATATATTTCTTTCCTATTAAATTTAGGATATAATTTTTTTAAATGAAAGAGAACTTAAAGATCAACCCCCTTATTTTGGGTGGGGAGGGGCATACTTTTACTTCCAAGTAAAAGAAGCAAGTCCTACTGGCTGAAACCATAGAAGGAACGTATTGGCTTACATTAACTGACAAATGATAGATATTGGGCAGGCTTCTTGTGTGATTTGATCCAGAGTTCATGATATACTCTGCTATGTATTGATTTGTTTATTTATGATTTTATTTATTTACTGGAGAGAGAGAGCATGCATGGGGAGGGGGGATGCAGAGGGAGAAGCAGGCTCCCCACTGAGTAGGGAGCTGGATGCAGGGCTGATCCCCGGACCTGGAGATCATGACCTGAGCTGAAGGCAGCCGCTTATCCGACTGAGCCACCCAGGTGCGCCATATGCTCTGCTTTTTAGAGTTTCTCTTGGCTCTGCCCTGTTCTGCATGTTGGCTTCATCCTTGGCCTGGCTTTCCTTATAGGGCTACCGGCAATTCTAGGGACTGAATTCTTCCTTTTTATATCCAAGGCAAAAAGAGGGTATTCCTTCTTCCAGCTATCAAACAAAAGTCTGGAACTTCATACTAATTAGACCAACCTAGGGTAACTGTCCATTCCTGAATCAATTCCTCTTACAAGTGACATAGGTTCACAAAGTGTCAGCCTAGAGCTAAGAATAAGGCCAGTCCCAATCAAACAGTATGAATGCTACACAAGAGGGAGATGGGGAATGGATTCTGATTAAACAGCCACCTTTTAGGGAGGAACTTCCTTTCCTCTGGCCTCCTGTTTCCATAGGGAGGGACTTCTAACGAAGTAACCCCCTACTTCCTCCTCTCCTGACTGGTGGATTCCAAACTCTGACATTCATGCTCATTTCTCCACTGGATGGAGCTAATCTAATTAAAGGTTGCAAGCACTGGAAATTTCGCTATTTTCTTTCTGCCTGGAGATTAAATGGGACAGCAAAACTAGGATAAATATAGATATTCTGTAGGTTCAAATATTCCCTATTGTGTGCCGTGCGAGGGTCTGGCCTAAGGGAAGAGGAGGTTGGAGGGACAAGGAGTAATACGACAAGTATTTCTTTTTTAAAATTTTATTTATTTGAGAGAGAGAAAGCACAAGTAGGGGTAGGGAAGGAGTAGAGAGAGAGAGAGAAGCAGGCTCCACACTGAGCAGGGAGCCAATGCAGGGCTCCATCCCAGAACCCTGAGATCATGACCTGAGCTGAAGGCAGACACCAACTGACTGAGCCACCCAGGCTTATTTTCAAATTAAAATTTGTCCCTGCATTTTCTATTTAGAATTTGTTATTGTGCTTATGTTATTAGAATTAGACTCCTATCTTACATGCAAAGTCAGTCTCCCTTGATGAGCCCCCAGACAGATGTAGCTTGCATCCAACTTTGGTAACCTAGGTCCCCAGTTCCTTTTTCAGACCCGGCCTTTGCCAGTTTCCTTCTGTGTTGATTTCCTAGGGCTGCTGCAACAAGTTACCACAAACTTGGGGGCCTGGAACAACAGAAATAGATGTCCTCAGTTCTGGAGGCCAGAAGATCAAAATTAAGGTACTGGCAGTGTTGGTTTCTTCTGGAGGCTGTGAGGGAGAATTTGTTTCATGGCTCTCCTGGCTTCAGGGATCTCCAAGCAAAACTCGGCATTCTTTGGCTGGTGGCAATGTCACTTCAACTTCTGCTGTCTTCACATGGCCTCCCTCTTTATGTGTCTCCATGTCCTACATCTTCCTTTCTCTTCTAAGGACATCAGAATTCAGTTAAGGACCCACCTTAGATCCAGAGGCCCTCATCTTGAGATCTTTAACTTAATTATACCGTCAATGACCCTATCTCCAAATAAGGTTGCATTCACAAGTAATAGGGATCAAGACTTGGACATATCTTTGGGGAAGACATGATTCAACCCATAGACACTCTTCACTTCTTGCTTAGTCCAACTCTAGAGACTGTGACTCATATGACTTCTTGAGGCTCACTTCTTGCCCAGACTTTGGAATGCTACCTGTATTGGAGCCTCCCTTCTGCCCCCCTTTTCAACACCTAAATCTTACGACCGCTTTTATTGTCTAGACACCATCTAGAGGTGTGGCCCACCTTGGATCCCAAGTTTGTTGTTATCTGAGCAGGGACTCAGGGTCCTCCGAGTGTCCTTGTTCTCCATTGTTCATTGGACATCACTGAGTGAGGCCAGGTCTAGGGTCTGATGTCCCCACTGGCTGTGTGTGACTACAATTGGTCATGCCCTGCTATATTCTGGGGTGCCACCTAAGAACCACTGGACCACCTAGAATTTTCATTAAGAATTTCAAATATTTAGGGGCACCTGGGTGGCTCAGGGGGTTAAAGTCTCGGCCTTTGGCTCAGGTCATGATCCCAGGGTCCTGGGATCCAGCCCCACATCAGGCTCTCTGCTCAGCAGAGAGCCTGCTTCCTCCTCTCTCTCTGCCTGCCTCTCTGCCTACTTGTGATCTCTCTCAAATAAATAAATAAACAAACAAACAAATAAATAAAAAAATCTAAAAAATTTTTTTCAAATATTTATGGGTGCCTGGGTGGTTCAGTCAGTTAAGTGTCTGACTCTTGATTTTGGCTCAGGTCATTATCTCAGGGTTATGAGATGGAGCCTGTGTTGGGCTCCAGGCTGGGGGTGTGGAACCTGCTTAAGATTCTCCCTCTGACTCTTAATCTCACAAAACAAACTGAGGGTTGTCAGGGTTGGGGGGCAGAGGGGGGTAGAGGGGGTAGGGGGAGGGTTGTGGTGTTATGGACATTGGGGAAGGTATGTGCTATGGTGAATGCTGTGAAATGTATAAACAGACCTGTACCCCTGAGGCTAATAATACATTATATGTTAATTTAAAAAATTTTTAAAAATTTGCTGCCAAAAAAAAAAGGTTCTCCCTCTGCCTCTTTCTCTCCACCCCTTCCCATTTTTAAAAAAGAAAAGGAAAGAAAGAAAGACAAGAATTTCAAATATTTACAATAATATCCAAACACTGGTTTTCTGATGCCATAACTCCTGTTAACAGTCAAATAATGAGATATTGTATGTTAAAATATTTACCTCAATGCCTGGCACATAGAAACAATATGTTCCATGTACTTTAACTTTCTGTGTACCAGGAACTAGACTAAGCACTCTATACCTATTACCTCCTTTGGACTTTATACTAACCCTTTTTTTTTAAGATTTTATTTATTTATTTATTTGACAGAGAGAGAGAGAGATCACAAGTAGGCAGGACCCTGGGATCATGACCTGAGCTGAAGGCAGATGCCCAATGACTTAGCCACCCAGGCACCCCCTATACCAACCCTGTTTTGATCCCTATTGTATAAATAAGGAAATTAAAGCTTAGTAACCTTAAATAAATTGTCTTATAGGTAAGGAAGAAGTGAGATCTGAGGACAGACAGTGTGCCTCTGGAGGCCATCCCCGTCACCAGCATACCTAACTACCTCAAAAAATGCCAGCTGGACATGAAAATTGAACAAGACTTTTGTAAGAATTTAAATCAGTTCTCGTTAATCAACTTAAATAATTGAAACTTTGGAACTGCAAAGTTTTGAAATATAGAATGCAATTAAAAATCACCACACGTCTTTTGGCTTTTTTTTTCTTTTTAAATAGATTTTATTGAAGTATAATTTATATATATTAAATATATATATTAAATATATATAATATATCTTTTTATATATTTATATATAAATATATAAATATTTAATATAATAAATAATATATATATTAATAATAAATATATAAATATATATTTATATAAATATATAAAAAGATATATTATATATTAATAATATATATTTATATATATTTATATATAAATATATAAAATAAAATAAATAATATATATTAATAATAAATATACAAATATATAAATATATATTTATATTAATATATATTTATATATATATAAATATAAATATATAAAAAGATATATTATATATTAAAAGTATATATTATATATAAAATATATTTTATATATAAAATATATATTAAATATAATATAATATATTATATATAATTATATAATATAATATATATTAAATATATATATAAATTATACTTCAATAAAATCTGTTTTTAATAAAATACAGTATGTATTTTAATACATCCATTTTGAGAGGACAATTCAATGGGTTTTGACAAATGTATGTCACTGTGACATGCCACCATAATCAAGATATCAGATTTTTTTCATACTCTAGAAACTTCTCTTGTTGTCAGTTCCATATCCCACCCAACCTCTGGCCCCAGGCTGCCATTGATCTGCTTTCTGCCATTTTCGAACATATATAAATGCGCTAATACACCATGGACTCTTCTGCCTGTGGCGCATTTTGTTCAGCATATTTTTGACAGTCATCACCTGGTTGCATAAGTCAGTAGTTCATTCCTCTTTACTACTAATGAGTAGTAGCTCATGGAATAAGTATACCAATCCACTTACACAGTCATCTGATGATGGCCATCTGGGTTGTACCTCTGTCAAAAGACAGGAACCCGGGGCACCTGGGAGGCTCAGTCGTGAAGCGACTGCCTTCGGCTCAGGTCATGATCTCAGGGTCCCCTGATCAGAATCCCACATTGGGCTCCCTGCTCAGCGGGAAGCCTGCTTCTCCCTCTGCCTCTGCCTGCCACTCCCCCTGCTTGTGCTCTCTCTCTTTCCCTTTCTGCCAAATAAATAAATAAAATCTTTAAAAGAAAACAAAGGACAGAAACCGCTCATTTGAACAGGAGAATTTAATATAATTGTTAACTAGTAAAAGGTTGTTAATGACTTAAAGGGATACAAGAGGAACTAGAAATAGTAAGCAGGATGAAGGGGAGCAGACTCAGGAGGAAAGAAGGACTTAGAAAAGGATTCCTTGCCCCCCACAAGGCTTTGGTACTGACCTTTTTTTTTTCCTTTTTAAGATTTTATTTATTAGAGAGAGAGAACACAAGCAGGGGGAGTGCCAGGCAGAGGGAGAAGCAGGCTCCCCACTGAGCAAGAAGCCTGATGTGGGACTGGATCCCGGGACCCTGGGCTCATGACCTAAGCATTGAGTTAGGTCCTCAGGACCTGACTGAGCCACCCAGGTATCCCTGATTCTGATCTCTTTGAAAAGAGTGTGGCCATCATAGGAATGGACAGCCTGCTTGTCAGTTGTGAAGAAACTTTCAAGGGACATGGGCTGGAGCCGCCCCCCTCAGTGGGCTGCAGATACAAGATGGTCCAGGTGGCCAGCAGTGGATCTGTAATAGCAGTGTGAGAAGGCAAAGAACAGGACCTGAGATTGTGGCTAGAACTAGGACTCAGAGGTGAGTACTACCAAGTGTTAGCACCTATTCTAAATAAAAATATGGAAAAAAAGGAACCACAAACCAGAAGTTAAGTGCCTTCCTGCTGATATATTTCTTGTGGTGTCCCTCCAGTGCCCTCAATTTGACAAAAGCTGCCAGTTGGCTGAAGACAAATGCTTATAAGTTCCTGCTCTAATATCACAAACCAGGGTGAAGACGGATGGATTCAAACCTGAGAGACAATAAATTGATAGTTAGCATCATTTTTTTTTTTTTAGTTTGGGACTAATATGAATAATGCTGCTATGGACATTTGTAAGAACCAACCTTTGTGATCATATGTTTTCATTTTTGGGGGGGGGGGAAGTCCATAGGAATGAGTTTTTCCTGGACATATGCTAACTGTTTGCTTAACTTGATAAGAAGTGTTTGTTTAACTTGATAAGAAGCTACCACATGACAGCATTTTGCACACCCACTAACAATACCCACATCTTTCCCAGCACTTGGTATTGTCAGTCTTTTAAATTTTAGCCATTCTAGTGCATATGAAGGGCTATCTTTTTGTGGTTTTGTCATCCCTGATGTAATTTAGTCGTTCTTTTCATCTCTACATGTTGAAATAGGGATGTTGGGCCTTTTCTCCCTGTGCTTATGGGTCATTTGCATATTTTCTGTTGTGAAATGTTTGTTCAAATATTTTGCCAACTTGAAGAATGGACTTTTCTTACTTTTGAGTTGTAAGAATACTTTAAACATTCTGAATTAAAGTTCTTTGTCAGATAAATGCACTGCAAACATTGTAATATTGAGATTTTTGGTCACAAAATATGATCTACCAAAAAGAGGAAAAAATAAGCTTATAGTATTTTTTTTTTTTTAAAGATTTTATTTATTTACTTGAGAGAGAGACAGTGAGAGAGAGCATGAACGAGGAGAAGGTCAGAGAGAGAAGCAGACTCCCCATGGAGCTGGGAGCCCGATGCGGGACTCGATCCCGGGACTCCAGGATCATGACCTGAGCCGAAGGCAGTCATCCAACCAACTGAGCCACCCAGGCGTCCCAAGCTTATAGTATTTTTAATATAAGTTTGCTATCACTTCAAAAAATAGATAGGGTGCCATTAGTTTTTATAAGTTTATGTATTTAAATTCATGGAGAGACCTTGAAAATATAGTACAGTAATTACAGCTTCTCTTAAGTTTTTTGAATTTGGGTGGGGTGAATGTTTAGAGTGGTCTTATACATTTTAGCAGGGGGTAGCCTGAAGGTTTTGCCTGATTCTTCCTATTGATAATGTTCAAATCACACTTACATGTGTGATTTGGCTGCAAGTGCCAGAATTCCAATTTAAATTGGCTTAGGCAAAAAAGTTAAACTCGTGATCACAGTACAGGATGCTTGCTCTGTTTGTCTCTCTGTTCTGACCATCAGCCTCATTCTTCCCTCTCACTCTTTCTCTGTATATTAGAAGTGTGACTACTGATACCTAAGCTCTTCAGCTTGTATCGTTGGCTACCTGCAGAGAGACCATCTCAACTCTTGAGCCCTAAGTCCAAGACCAATGGGAAAGGGCTCATTGGCTCAGCCTGGGTCATAAGCCTTCTTCTAGATCAGTCAACTGAATAGAGAGGAGGGAGAAATAGGTGTGAAGTTGTATCATATCACTGTAGCTCCTGAGTGAACAATTTAGATAGAATGAAGGAAAGGGGTTCTCAGAAGGAGGAGGGAGTCCTAAGAAAAGAATGGAATCTACGATAATATTATTGGGGAAAAAAATATGAGACCAAGACTAGATGATCAATGAAGACTAATTTTGACATTTTATGTGAGGTAAAGAGAGAAAAAAAGGTCTAGGGATTTCATTGAGAAAGTAAGGAGACATTTATATGAAACTTCAGATAAACAGGCATAATCAAAATGTCGACAAATATGCCTCACTTTCAAATACTTCAGTAAAAAAACAAATAGATGAAACAAAAATGGTACAATGTAAAATATTAAAACTAGGTAATGGGTATATAGAGGTTCAGTATTCTAGTCTTTAATTTGAAATTTTTTCATCATAAAATGAAAAAATAATAATCAAATTCCAAAGGGATTACTCAAAAGATGTAAGCAGCATATACGAGAAAGATTAGTCAACTCAGATAAAGAGATTTCATAGACTTACAGATATTAAAAATGAGAAGGCCTTTAAGATTGATCTGACAACGCTCCTTCCCCCTTATCTCTGCCTACTTGTGATCTCTCTCTGTCAAATAAATAAATAAAATCTTATTGGCATAAATTCTTATTGGCATAAATTAACCTTTTTTCCTGAAACTATAATGACAGAATATGATAATCAATTCTCCAAATAAACTTTTGTTGTGATAAGATTTTTCCCAGAAAGCTAAAACCCTGGCAGAAGAGAATGTCCCTCAGGATTTCCTTTTGTTGGAATCGTGATTATTTGCCATGTTTTGTGCTGTTTAGAAGTTAAAGTTAGGATTAGTACCTTGTCTGCATGTTCTCAATTCAGGCAGCAAACATACGAGGAACAACAGCAGAATGGAAGGCAATGCTCTAAGTATCTGAGCAATGATTTGCTACCTCTGAAGGACTCTGGTCAGTCCTCAAATGGAGGGCATGATTTAAGCTTGGAGTAGCTGAGCCTCTCTAGGGTCTGCTGTCTAAGGGAAGCTGAAGAATGAGTCCTTGACTGAGCAGTGCTCACCTAATGGCATACAGTGATCTGACTGTTAGTGAAGTGTGGTCCAATGAATGTCTGGGGATCCGAAGTTACTTTAGCAATTCCTTCGCTCTGGGTTTTGTGTATGTGTGGGTGTCCTGGTGGAGGTGAAGAATGGTATTGACAAGGGCTGTCTTAGCATGGGAAGAGGCATATGATCTCTCTCCTCCTTGACACAATTTAAATATTTTGGACAATTTATTTCAAGTCATTTTTTGTTTGCTTAGCTAAATTATTTCTACGTCATTATTTTAGAGGGAAAGATGTTTGCGATGATATATAGTTAATTCTTGATTATCCTTTTATTTCACTGCAATTTAATGCAGAATATACCTATACAGCATCCTTCTGAAGTGATCATTAGGAATGTACCCAGGCATTTTCAAGTTAAGTTTAATTTTATAATGTGTAACTATTCTCTTGAAAGCTTTAGGAAAGATTTTGGAGATTTTCTCTATTTTGATGAGATTTACACTCATAATTGAATGTATTCCGGGTTTCTTTCAATTTTTTCAGCTTAACATTAATGTAGGGCTTACAAACTCATAAATCAGCTGTTTTATTTATTTCTTTTTTTTTTTAAGATTTTATTTATTTATTTAAGTGGAACAGGGGCCAAGAGTACAAGCAGGGGCAGGGGTAGAGGTGGAGGGAAAAGCAAACTCCCCACTGAACAGAGAAGCCTGACTTGGGGCTTGATCCCAGAACCCTGAGTTCATGATCTGAGCTAAAGGCAGACTGAGCCACCTAGGCACCCCTCAGTTGCTTTTCAAGTGAACAAGTGAACAAAAAATGACATGTCTCATGGTTAGTTCAGAGGTAAATTTTTTCCTTTGTTTGTTAGTCTAGAATCTAACAAACATTTTGTAAGAAGCAATCACCAAAAATAGTTAGGAGAAACACATACTCATCGCAGTCACTCCCTCTCCTCATTATCAGTGAAATTGTGGTATGTATTTCAGTACCCTCTACAGGAGGAAAAACAATACTTGTACAACACCAAGTTAGCATATTTTCATGTTCATTAATACAGATATTAAAGTTTGTATATTTCTTAGAAGCATCAACAACTTTCTACTACTTGGATAACCTTTCTTTCATTTAATAAAAATAAATTGAAGGGCTCAGTGGGACCAGGGTTCTGCTAGATACTAGAAATGAGACACAGAGCATGACTTCTGCTCTGTGGAGCTTACAATCCAGCTAAGACAAACAGAAAAAGTCATTACAAGTGCTTTGAAGAAAGAGGGCAGGGTGCAGTAGGAGCAAAAGGTCAATTACCCAGGTTGTCCTTCACCCTGATTTCTTGATTCTTCTTACATTTCAAAATTGAGGAAAGAGAGAAAGGGTAGAAGGTATAGTAAATGATGGTATGCACACATACCTATCTTCCAGGAGGAACATTATTCAGTCAGAATAATAGCTTCTCAGTCCACGTGCCTGGAGGTTTGTGTGACTACCGGTGGTATTCGTGACGCCCCCCACCTACCCACCCACCCACATTATACACAAATCCATAATGAGTAGGGAATGGTGCTGAAGGCATGACAATGTGGAAATTGATCTATTCGATTTTTTAATCTTTCAAAGACATAAAACCTGGTTGGTGAACTCCTGTAGAATGGAATCTCAGAGGGAAGAGCAGAGTCAGAAAGCCATGGCTTTGTGAGGAGCAGAGTTCAGGGTCTAATTCCTGTTGCCTTATCAGCCTCCAATTGTACCTGTAGGGAGAGCTGATAATATCAACTGAGTACAGAGCTGGGGAACTGGAGTGCCTTGGCTACTTTACACTGACCTGAAAAGTGTCAGGATAAATTACAGAAAGGGAGGGGGTGCGGGGGGATAAGCAATTGTCCTTTTAGAAGTCTCAACCCTTTGTGGTCATTGAGTTGACACGAATTCACTGAGTAAGGATGGCTCGTAGATGGGGGTGAGGGCTGAGGGAAAGATTCAAGGACTAAGAGCTTAAAACGAGACAGGCATTTGCACATGTCACGGTTCAAAAGATGTTGATGGTCCAGGCCGTGATGGTAAACGATCTCAGACTTCCCCAAAGCTGCATTTTTTTTTTTTTTTTTTTTTTAATTAGGATAGGTAGCATCTTCTTTGGAAGCCAGAATCCTGCGCCGCGGCTAACCCTCTCGGCTGGCAGAGGCCAGGAGGCGTGTGTGCGACCGCCCCCTGCGCCGCGGCCCCGGCTGCCGAGCACTAATCCTGCCCGCGCTAGGCGCTCTCTCGCAGCCCGCGGGCCGCGCGCGCGCGCGCACACGGCCGGAGAGCGCGCTCCCGCCCCTCGCGAGCGCGCCCTCCTTTCAGCCCCCTCCCACCCCACGCGCTGGTCCTCAGCGCCCCCGCCCTCCCAGCGCTCCCACAGCCCGAGCGCCGCTCAGCTGACCGGCGGGCGCCAGACGCCGCGGCTTCCAGTTCGCGAGCGCAGCTGCGGCGGCGCGAGTCTCTCACGCCGACACTCCCCCTGCGCGCCCCTCCCCCACCCGGGACCGGGATTGGGACTGACTGGGCGCGAGCTCGCGGCCGCTTCTCCGGCGCCGAGCGGGGAGCGAGGCTGCGGTGACGAGCGGCGGCTGCGCGGCCATGGGCGCGCCGGTGTCGCCCTAGGACAGGCGCGCGGGGACCGCAGGCATAGCGGCGAGCCTTCCCGAGAGGCGGCGGCGGCAGAAGCAGCGCGGCGGGGATGAGCGGGAGCGGCGCGGCGCCCGGCCCGGGCTCGGGCTCCTCCCCGGCCGCCTGCCGCTTCGCGCACTACTTCGTGCTGTGCGGGATCGACGCAGACAGCGGGCTGGAGCCCGACGAGCTGGCGGGTAAGGCCAGGCCCCGGCGGCGCCGTGGGTCTCCTCAGGGACGCGAGGGACGCTGCGGGGACGCGCGGGAGGCGGGTTCTAGACAAAGTCGGCTCCCGACGGCGCCCGCTCTCCATCCGGACCGGCGCCCCGGCGGCGATTTAATGACATTGTTATTTATTCCGCGTGCAGGGTGCGCTGCTGAGCCCGCGGGCGTCGCGCCGATGAGGGCGCCAGCCTCAGGCTTTTGCCTCCCAGGCGCGGGGTTATTAATAACGGGGACGGGGGCGGCCTCCAGGGCACGGCCCCCACCCGGCACGCTGTCCCTCTCGCCCGCAGCTGCACGCGGAGGCGTCCGGTGAGTCACCGGGCGCGCTAACTCCCCGGCCTTGCCGCGGTCCCGTGCATCCCACCCCCCTCCACCCCCCGCCTGACTGCGAAGTTTCAGCCCTGGCACGTGACGCGGCGCTCTGGCCCCCTCGGGGGAGGCGGTGACAGACCCCGCTGGGCCGCGGGGGTGGCGTCCACCGCGGCGGTGACGGCCTGCAGGGCGAGTGCAGGCTGGAGGCTGGTCGGACTTCATCCTTGACTGTTCCGGGTCCGCGCTGCTTCCCGCCTCGCGTTCGGCGATGACGGTCGTCACCTTTTGGAATCCTGTCTATTTGGCGGTGTCACGGGACTAGGGAGGACCTTTGATCGCTTGGGACTTGGCACGACGCTTTGTTGGCACTGCCTACACTGTTTCTGAGTTTAATTGTTGGACGTTCTCCCCGCACTTGGGAGCACCGTGTGTTGCTGTTGGGCTTTTCCTGGAGGGGCACCGGTCCCTCCTCTTCACCCATTTGCTGGCGCACTGCAGGGCCGAGCTGGGAACCGATGCTGGCAAAACGGGCGGTTGAAGGATGATGGGGGGGAGGGCGGTACGGAGTGCGCAGCGCCGGGAGGAGGCCGGGGAGAAACGACCGATTTCATTTATTCACTCCTCTTTCTGCTTACCTTCTTGGGATCTGAATCTTTATTTTTGGTGTTGTTAATGGGTGAGACAAGTGACATCTATCGCCTGAACTTTATCTGTGTCAGTGTTGAACACTTAGGTCATAGCTTTCCAGAACAGCTTGCTTTGGACATAGCATGCCTGATTGCTTGCACCAATGTGTATTTTTGTTTTCTCTTTTACTCTTTTGGGGGAAATAGAGGGGACTGGGAACAATGTGTTAAATAATAAACAATAGGAAAAGAATGTGTTCGACTGTAAGATACAGTACTGATCCACCTGTGTCTTAGCTAAGCAAGTATCTTTTTAAGCCAGGTTCACAGCAGAACATTTTCAACAAAAATTCTAAGTCTAGTTTTAGTTAAAGGTTTTTAGAAAAGAAGCATGAGTACCAGATTTTTCTGTATGTGTAATTATATAGTCATGTTATTTCTTCAGTTAAGATTTCCTGTACATATTAAGAATCGCTTTGTTTGGTGGGGCGCCTGGGTGGCTCGGTTGGTTGAGGCCTCTGTCTTCAGCTCGGGTCCTGATCTCAGGGTCCTGGGATCAAGCCCCACATCGGGCTCTCTGCTCAGCAGGGAGCCTGCTTCCTCCTCTCTCTCTGCCTGCTTCTCTGCCTACTGTGATCTCTGTCTGTCAAATAAATAAATAAAACCTTTTTAAAAAAAAGAATCGCTTTGTTTGGGCGCTTGGGTGGCTCAGTTGGGTTAAGCCTTCGGCTCAGGTCATGATTTCCGGGTCCTGGGATTGAGCCCAACGTCGGGCTCTGTGCTCGGCAGGGAGCCTGCTTCCCCCTCTCTCTCTGCCTGCCTCTCTGCCTACTTGTGGTCTCTCTCTCTCAAATAAATAAATAAAATCTTAAAAAAAAAAAAGAATCACTTTGTTAAGGGATATGAAGTTAGAAAACATGCCTTCAGAGAGATCTGGAGAGATTCCTCTTTGGGGATTGAAGGGATTATTTTTATTTTTCTAGAGTCCTTTCTCCCCTGAACATCCTAATCATTTGTAGTAAGGGGTCACTTTGAGGCCTTTTGTCAGTAGTGACTGAAGTCTGTATGCTTAGTAAAACTAAAACAACACCGGTAGGTGTGGCCTGGGACTCTTAAGGCAAGTGCAGATGGCTTTAACAAAAAGTAAGCAGTAAAAAATTAATTTCTAATTCATTTTAAATTTCTAACTGGCTTCTCTTTTTGGAACACTATGCATGAGTGTGGATGCTTGAGAGTTCTGCTTATAATTGGTGTTTTGAAGTGATATTTTTGTCTGATGATATTTAAGTATCAGTGATTCATTCAACAAATAGTTTTGAAAACCTTAAGGTGTAGATTATGTTCCAGGCACTGGGGACAGCTGTGAACAAAGCAGTCATAAATCCCTGCTATCATAGTGCTTACATTTTAGAGTGAACAAAATGAAGACACATAGTTTGTTACATGTCAGTAAATGCTGTGAAGGAAAATAAAGCAGGGAAATGAGACTGGGGTAGTGCTGAAAGAATGGTGGGATGGTGGGGTTGCAGATTTTAAATGAGATGGCTAGGGAAGGCTTCACAGAAATGGAGACCTTAGACTAGAACCTTGATGGAGGTGAGGAAGCAAGCCACATAGATTGTCTTGGGGAACAAGATTGCAGGCAGGGGAGACAGTTCACAGGGAGACTGAGTTTGAAGAGTGCCTCGTTTGTGCAGGGAACAGTAAGGAGGCCAAGGTAGTTGGAGCTGAGGGAGGAGGAAGGTAGTAGATATGAGCATAGAGAAAGGGGAGGGAAGATTGTATAGGGCCTGATACATAATTGTTGAGCTTTTACTCTAAAGTGGTAAGCTACTGTAAGGTTTCGAGCAGTGCAATGAGACTTGATGTACTTTCTAAAAGGATTGCTGGGCTGCCTTGTTGATTAGACTGTTAGGGGCAAGGTTAGAAGCGACCAGTTAGGAGGAGGTTCTTTTTTGGTATGTGAGGTGGGAGGTGTTCCTGGCTTAGACCAAAGCAGTAGCAGTGAAGTGGTGAGAAGCTGGATTATTTTGGCGGTAGAGCCAGCAGGACTTGCTCATAAGTTGGATATGGTATTCATATTCAAAGAAAGTGATCAAAGATAACTGTAAGATTTTTGGCCTAAACAATTATAAGTGCCTCTATTTACTGAAATAAGACTGAATGAAGCAGGTGGGAAAGATGAGTTCAGTTTTGGACATGTTAAGTTTGAGGTATCCGTTAGACATTCAGATGGAGATGTCATGTAGGCAAGGCATCTCTCAGGGATCAAAATTTTTATATAGATGTAAGTTGAAAGCCATGAAATTGGATGACAATACCTAGGGAGTGAATATGGATAGAAAAGAGAAGAGGCTCAAGGGTTGAGTCCTAGAGACACTCCAACATTCAAGGTGAGGAGGATGAAGAGGAAACAACTGAAGAGATTAAGAAGTATGGCCAGTAAGATCAGAGGAAAACAAGAGAATGTAGCATCACATTACCAACTAACCATCTTCTTGACTTGTTTCCACAGGGCTTCATTGGAGAGGAGGAAACAAGGCCAGTGAGTTAGGCAAATTAATCAGGAGGTTGTTTCTGTTTTGCTGCATTAATTTCAAAGTTAAATATAGTTAAGTTTCTATTTTACTTTTATGGAACTGATCTATTTTTATCGTACTGTTTCTTAGCAAGTTGTGACCCTGCCTGTAGAAGGTCTAAGTTCACTTCTGTTAAATGTAAGTTCTACTGATTGCTTTATAGACCTTTTCTTAGCATAGGCATGCTCCTGGAATTCACACTTCACAGGTGGTGAGGCATTGAAATAAAATTAAGGACACAAGACTTATGATGAAGTAACAGTTAATAGACTAAAACCTTATAATAAAGTTATTAGGACTGTAGATTTTTTTTAGACATTCCTCCTAGTGAAGCTGAGTTTTACCAACAGTGGAAAAAACTTCTTTGGTATATATATATTTATATATATATACATATATATGTATACATACAAACACACATACACCCCTTGATATATTGATATTTCCTATTATCCTTTCTTTAGTTCATCTTAACTGTTGTGCTTTTCCTACTCACTGTATATTTTTAAAATGCACTTTATCCATAAATAATGTTTCTTTAGATATTAAAGTAGAAACATTTACATTTTCTTTGTTAAATATATGGAAAAGGTTTTAAATTGATTATTGCATAAAGAAGAAAGGAGGTATAAATGGAAGTTGTTGGAATTAGTTGACATGTTGGAAGGTAGTCATCATTTGAAATTTTCTTTCATGCTTCTCATTTCCTCGAAGACCTAGCTGTAGGAATTTACATGTTTTTTTTTTTTTTAACAGCACAAATCTTCTAGGCAGTGGAGAAATTAAGGACCTTTATTTAAGTAATATAAATGTGCAAGTCCCCATAGTACCTTATACTTATTGTTTAATCAGTGAATGAGTATAGAGTTTACATAGGAGTTCACAAATTATGTGGTGGCCAGAATATTCTTAAAGCATTGCAGTGGTAGTTTGGATTTAGTTCTGCTGAAGAGTACTGAAGTATGATGGGTGCAATCCCCGTCACAGGCCCTTTTTGAAATCTCTTCCTTGGTGCCTCTATTTATTTTTAGCTTTGGTTTTCTTGGGTGTGGTTTCCAGAAGAGCTTTGGGGCAGTGAAGACCATGGTCTAAATTCAAATACCTTGAATTTAGATTAACCTAAATTAACCTAAATTAACCCTTGAACAGAGTTGGGGATTAGGAGTGCTGACCTGTCCAGTACAGTTGAAAATCTGCATATAACTTTGGCTCCTCCAAAACTTTAACTACTAGCGTACTGTTGACTAGAAGCCTTACTGATAACATAAACAGTCAAATAATACACATGGTATATATTACATATATGCTGTATTCTTTTTTTTGTTTAAGATTTTTATTTATTTATTTATTTGATAGAGAAAGATCACAAGTAGGCAGAAGGCAGGCAGAGAGGGGGGAAGCAGGCTCCCCGCTGAGCAGAGAGCCCAATGTGGGGCTTGATCCCAGGACCCTGAGACCATGACTGGAGCTGAAGCAGAGGCTTAACCCACTGAGCCACCAGGCGCCCCTATATGCTATATTCTTAAAGTAAGCTAAAAGAAACTTTTTTTTGAAGATTTATTTATTAGAGAGGGAGTGCGGGCAAGTGTGGGGGGAAGGGCAGAAAGGAGGCAAGCTGACTCCCCACTAAGCCAGGGAGCCTGACATGGGGCTCGATTCCAGGACCCCGAGATCATGACCTGAGCCAAAATGAGGAGTCTGATGCTTAATTGACTGAGCCACCCAGGTGCCCCAGAAAAAAATATTTTCTTTAAAGATTTATTTATTTATTTTAGAGAGAGAAGCATGCACACGTGTCTTTGGGGCAGAGGAAGAGAATCTTTTTTTCTTTTTTTTTTTTTAAAGATTTTATTTATTTATTTGACAGAGATCACAAGTAGGCATAGAGGCATAGAAGCAGGCAGAGAGAGAGGAGGAAGCAGGCTCCCCGCCAAGCAGAGAGCCCGATGCGGGACTCCATCCCAGGATCCCGAGATCATGACCTGAGCCGAAGGCAGCGGCTTAACCCACCGAGCCAATCTTAAGCAGACTCCCCACTGAGCAGGAAGCCTGACGTCTCACCACTGTGAAATCATGACCTGAGTGGAAAGGAAGAGTCAGAGGCTTAACTGACTGAGCCACCCAGGCACCCTGAAAAGAAAACGTCATTAAGAAAACCATAAGGAAGGGGGCGCCTGGGTGGCTCAGAGGGTTAAGCCTCTGCCTTCTGTTCAGGTCATGATCTCAGGGTCTTGGGATCGAGCCCCACATCGGGCTCTCTGTTCAGCGGGGAGCCTGCTTCCTCCTCTCCCTCTGCCTGCCTCTCTGCCTACTTGTGATCTCTGTCTGTCAAATAAATAAAATATTAAAAAAAAAAAAAGAAAAGAAAACCATAAGGTAGAGAAAGTATATTTACAGAACTGTACTGTATTTAGTTTTTAAAATCTGTATGTAAGGGGACCTGTGTAGGTTTGAACTATGTTGTTCAAAGGTCACCTGTACAAAATTTGGTTGATACTGACAATATCATGCCATAATAGTTCTGAAAGGGACCTTAGACATCATTTACAATGAAGAGACCAGGCTGAAAGATGAAGGATCCTCTCAGAGAACACATATGACAAGCAGCAGACAGCAGACTAGTTGTTCCAGTATACTGTAATTATTTTATTTAAGCTTAGAATTGAGATGAGTTTGACTTGAGTTTAACAAGCATTTTGGGCTTGTCTTTATTCCAGACTGCATGTCCTAGTTAAGACTGCTAAAGTATGCCTTTAAAAAACTGGCCTGCTGAGGCACCTGAGTGGCTCAGTGGGTTAAAGCCTCTGCCTTCCGCTCAGGTCGTGATCCCAGGATTTGGGGATCGAGCCCCAAATTGGGCTCTCTCCTCAGCAGGGAGCCTGCTTCCCTTCCTCATTCTCTGCCTGCCTCTCTGCCTACTTGTGATCTCTGTCAAATAAATAAAATCTTTAAAGAAAAAGTAAAGTATTAAAAAAAACAAACTGGCCGGCTGTACAGGCTTCATGGGTTAGAGTTGCCCTGATCCGACCACCATTGATAGTATCTTAGTTGTTAGTTATCTTATCATCATTAATCTTAAAAAATAAAACTGCCAAGTTATTTTACCAGGAAAAGTGGATTTATTCAAGAATAGCAAAGAATTGTGATTCAGGACATGCAAACTACAGCAAAATCTTAGGCAAGTCTGGAGAAGAAAGAGTACCCCTCTTTTTGTAGAGGAAAGAGGAGAGTCAGGAGGGGCTCTTATAAACAAAAAGTCCATTGGGGTAAACTGGGAGTTCAAAATGTAGTGGCTTTTCAGTGTCATTGAGTTGTGACAGTCTCTTATTGTCTGGGCTGTTGCCAGGTAAGGAGAAAATCTTTATTTCTCCTGCTGAGGTGGTAGTTGGATTTGCAAGGTCTCTCTGTTGGTTCTGCAAATGAAGACATTGGTGGGGTATGAGAGCTCCCTCTCCTGGCCTTTGGCCTCCAATTTAGTGAGGTTTCCCTTTATGCAATTCATACCACCCTTGGCCAACAGTGGATTATGTTTGGGAGTTTAAAATGTTTGGCCTGGGGGCGCCTGGGTGGCTCAGTGGGTTGAGCCGCTGCCTTCCGCTCAGGTCATGATCTCAGGGTCCTGGGATCGAGTCCCACATCGGGCTCTCTGCTCAGCAGGGAGCCTGCTTCCTCCTCTCTCTCTGCCTGCCTCTCTGCCTACTTGTGATCTCTGTCTGTCAAATAAATAAATAGTCTTAAAATGTTTGGCCTGGTACCTAGAAGGCTGGGGAAGGAGAGGTACAAGGATCAGCCTCCATTCTAATGAGACCAAAGAAGATTCAAGGTCTAGTTATTATGCTATGATACGGTGCTAACTTGGTTTTAAAAATCCACTAGAAGGGCACCTGGGTGGCTCAGTGGGTTAAAGCCTCTGCCTTCAGCTCAGGTCATGATTCCAGGGTCCTGGGATCGAGCCCCGCATAGGGCTCTCTGCTCAGCAGGGAGCCTGCTTCCTCCTCTCTCTCTGCCTGCCTCTCTGCCTACTTGTGATCTCTCTCTGTCAAATAAATAAATAAAATCTTTATTTTTTTTTAAAGATTTTATTTATTTATTTGACAGAGAG
>NC_081562.1:63834949-63868691 GCF_022355385.1 Mustela nigripes
GTGGGTTAAAGCCTCTGCCTTCAGCTCAGGTCATGATTCCAGGGTCCTGGGATCGAGCCCCGCATAGGGCTCTCTGCTCAGCAGGGAGCCTGCTTCCTCCTCTCTCTCTGCCTGCCTCTCTGCCTACTTGTGATCTCTCTCTGTCAAATAAATAAATAAAATCTTTAAAAAAAATAAAATAAAATAAATACACTGGAAATAAAACTCTTTATAGTGAAATTGGGCCAGTAGTGAATGCAGCTAAACTTTCAGAAATAACCCCAGGGCTCAGGCTTCTGTTCCATTGGTTAATGCAGGACCAGCCATCATAGGGAGCTTAGAATATGAGATGATGAGACGGGAAGGGAAAGGGGAGGAGAGGAGGATGTAAGTATCTTTGGAGAAGAATAAATAGTAAGAGAAAGGGAAAGAAAAAGAGATTAGGAGAGACTGAAGAGGCTGGAGGAGTACTAGTAATATCTGCTGAGGTGTTAAGACAGAGTTTTCTAAAAGTTCCTAAGTATATCCTTTTGCTTGTACTAATTCCACTGCTGGTCACAGATACGTTTGGAGTAATAAAAGTGTCTAGAATACAGTGCATTATTAGTCATAATTTTCGTGAGATTTCATAGAGAAGAAAACATTTTCTTCTGAAATTCATTGGAGGGTAGAGACAGTATTCCTGTGTAAGATATTTTAGGAAACAAGTGCTGTTATATCCAAACCAATTTCTGATCCATCCATTTCTGATGGATAACAACCTAAATTTTGTTTTTAGGAATGCCATAACTAGCCAGTACACTTTTTGGATTAATCATTCAGTGTTAGTTGTTTACAGTGCCAGGTTGTATATAGGTGACAATCACCATTTTGTAAGACTCTATAATGAAATAGCAATGATACCTAATATTTACTGCCTGCTTTCCACGTGGTAAGTACTGGTAAATGCTTCATAGTTGTTGCTTCATTTAATCCTGACAGCCACCTTAGGAGGTGGCATTATTTTCTGTTTTGCAGGTGAGGAAATGGAAAATAGGGAGTTGAAGTGCTTCACCCAGGTTCATATATTAAGTGATTATATGGGAGGAGGGATGGATATAATTGTCTTCTTCTCATATTCTGAGCTTCTATGCTGATGTGTCCTGTATTAACAAATGAACAGAAGCCTGAGCCCTGGATTGAAAAGTCTGGTGTGATTAATTCATGTCCATAACCACTTCATTTGCCACCTCCTTAATAACATGCACTGTGTCATACAGGTTATAAAATCTACCAGTGTGGGGACCACATGGATAAGCTTATAATCAAATGAGATTATCTTTTTTACAGGGAAGTTATTAAGAAGGAGACTAGTGGTCTTTTTGACTTTATGAACTGATTTACATTGTCTCTTGTTGTGGTGAGCACTGATAATGTCTCTTGCATGAATGAATTCCTTTATTCATTCATCAAAAGATTAGAAGAGTATATATATGATGTTACTTTTGTTTTTATTAATGAATATATATATAAATAAAGATAAGATTTTACCATATAAATACAAGGCATTTACTACATAAATAATCTTTCATCTTTTTAAAAATCTCTGCTCTTTTTTCTGGGATTTATCATCTGTCTTTTCTTAGCATAAATTGTTATTTGTCCTTAGATGAATTTATAGTTTTTAAAAGGAGTGAGTGATTGCTTGTGAAACCATAATTAGAGCTGGATGCGCACAGTTAGAAGCCAGGAGTCCAGTCCTGGCCTGTGACTTAGGTCTGTTGGCTCAGTGTTCGTGAAGTGACTGATTTCTGAAAATACTACTCCTCTCTTCCATGAGTCTGAACTTGTTTTTGAGTGAAAAAATGAAATATATGTTTTAAAAAAAATTAATCCTAAATGACATAGTGTACAAGGACTAATACATATCACATATGCCACATGAGGACTAGTTGAGTAATTATAATTTCAGCCACAAGGAAAGGAAAAAAAAATCAATTAGTCTTTGCAGTTCCCTTTGCAGAAAAGGTGCAGTTTTTAATAAGCTTTTTGAAATATTAATATCAATTCACGGACTCTCGATTATTATCTACATTGGCCCTTAGGGAACCAGGGACCCCTCTTTGGAATCACTATATTAGCTAATCTTTTGAAGTCTATACTAGCAGAATGAACCAACTATCTACAAATGGGATAGGCGGTGGGAACTTAGAATAATTTTTTCCACATAAAATTTTTTAGTAGCTTCCCTTGTATTTGGATTAAGATTCAACCTCTTTACCCTGTATCTTAGTTTGTTCAGGATATTAGAATACCATAGACTGGGTGGCTTATAAATAACAGAAATTTATTTCTCACAGTTCTAGAGGCTGGAAGTCAAGTTCAAGGTGCGAGCAGATACCATGTCTAGGGAGGGCCCTCTTTCTGGTTTATAGATGGCCCTCTTGTGTGGAAGGGGTGAGGGAGCGCTCTAGGATCTTTTTTAACCCTATTGAGCCACCCAGGCACCCCATCTAGGATCTCTTTTATAAGGGCATGAATCCCATTCATGAGGGCTATACACTTCCCAAGGGCGCCACTTCCAAATACCATCACATGGGAGATTAAACTTCAATTTAATGAATTTTGGGAGGGACACGTATTTAGTTTATAGCTCCCTGGTTTGCAGAGTTGTTCATGATCTGGTCTTTGCCACTTTTCCAGCCTTTTGTGATTGGATTACTCTTTCCTGCTATGTTGGTTTTCTTAAAGGTCCTTAAAAACAGGAAGCTGTTTCTTGTCTCTGGTGTATTCATCTTCTCTTCTCTCCCTGGAATCCTCTTTCTAGACCAGCATTGTCCGTTATAAATATAATATGAGACATATACTTGGTTTTTAATTTTCTAGTAGCCACATTCAAAAAAATAAAAAAAAATAGGTGATACTAATTTTAATGATACATTTTATTTATTTATCTAGGATATTATTTCAGCATATAATCAACATGAAAATTATTTTTTTTTTAAGATTTTATTTGTTTGAGAGAGAGACAGGGAGAGAGAGCATGAGTGAGGAGAAGGGCAGAGAGAGAAGCAGACTCCCTGTGGAGCTGGGAGCCTGATGTGGGACTCGATCCCAGGACTCCGAGATCATGACCTGAGCTGAAGGCAGTTGTCCAACCAACTGAGCCACCCAGGCGTCCCCAACATGAAAATTATTAATGAGATACTTAACTCTCTTTTTTTCTTACTAAATCTTCAAAGTCCAGTGTGTCTTTTACACTTACCTCACATCTCATTTTGAACTAGCCACGTTTCAAGTGTTTAATAGTCACATGTGACTAGTGGCTGGGCCTCTTGGGTAGTGCAGCCCCACATCTTTGCAAGATTGGCCTCTTCTCATCATTTAGATCTCTGCACAAGTGTTACCTCCTCAGATTGGCCTGTTTAAAATGGTATTCTTCCTCCGCTTGCCTGCCCCACTCTTTCCAGTAATCCTACTTTATTTTCCTTATAGCACTTCAGGGCACCTGACGGTATACTATATAAATGCACTTGTTGGGTGCCTGGGTGGCTCAGTTGGTTGAGCAGCTGCCTTCGGCTCAGGTCACGGTCCTGGAGTCCTGGGATCGAGTCCCGCATCGGGTTCCCAGCTCCATGGGGAGTCTGCTTCTCCCTCTGACCTTCTCGCCTCTCATGCTCTCTCTTACTCTCTCTCTCTCAAATAAATAAATAAAATCTTTAAAAAAAAATGCACTTGTTTACTTTTACTTTTTAATGTCAGTCTTCCCTATTAGATTGTTGGTTCCTAAAGGGCAAGACCTTTGTCCTTCTTGTTTATCATTGTATATACAGTTACCAAAATAGTGGACACAAATAGATTGTTTGAATAAATGAATGAGATAATTTTGAGATAATTTGAGATGGACAAAAAAAACCTTTCCTTTTATTACTGACAATAAAAGTCAGTATATTTGATTTATGTGTGTTTTTTTTTTTTTTTAAGATTTTTGTTTATTTATTTGACAGAGATCACAAGTACACAGAGAGGCAGTCGGAGAGAAAGAGGGGAAGCAGGCTTCCTGCTGAGCAGAGAGCCCGATGTGGGACTGGATCCCAGGACCCTGAGATCATGACCTGAGCCGAAGGCAGAGGCTTAACTTAATCACTGAGCCACCCAGGTGCCCCAGATTTGTGTGTGTGTTTTTTAACCTCTAAAATGGAAACTAGAGGTTTTTTGTTTTTGTTTTTTTTTTTAATGAGAAACTAGAGATTGATGAAAAAGCAAGAGAGTAGATGAATAATCAATTTTTTTGAAAGGTGGGGCGCCTGGGTGGCTCAGTGGGTTAAAGCCTCTGCCTTCGGCTCAGGTCATGATCCCAGGGTCCTGGGATCGAGTCCCTCATTGGGCTCTCTGCTTGGCAGGGAGCCTGCTTCCCTTCCTCTCCCTCTGCCTGTCTCTCTGCCTACTTGTGACCTCTGTCTTTCAAATAAATAAAATCTTAAAAAAAAAATTTGCTTTTTGAAGGTATAGATCAGTTTTCTAATGAGCTACTATAATTTGTTATTAGCCTATTCTCTCTTGAAAGAAACTATGACAAATTAATCTTTTTAAAAAAAAAAAACAACTTCATGCAAGCATGTATGCAGGTAACAGCAAGGTTTTATTTGTTTTTCTGTTTTTTGTTTTTTTAAAAGATTTTATTTACTTATTTGACAGAGATTACAAGTAGGCAGAGGCAGGCAGAGAGAGAGGGGAAAGCAGGCTCCCCACTGAACAGAGAGCCCAGTGCGGATCTTGATCCCAGGACCCCGGGATCATGACCTGAGTGAAGGCTTTAAACGAGGTTAAAGCTGAGGCTTTAACCCACTGAGCCACCCAGGAGCCCCTGTTTTTGTTTTTTAAGCATGTAACATACTTATTTATAAAGTAATGCCAGGTGATAGCACATAAATGATGGCTAGTGTTTATAAAATTTCAGAAAATGTTGTACTAAAGATTACCTATAGCTTCCGTTGTGATTTTTTTTTTTTTTTAAAGATTTTATTTATTTATTTGACAGATGGAGATCACAAGCAGGCAGAGAGGCAGGCAGAGAGAGAGGAAGCAGGAGCGGAGAGCCCCATGCGGGGCTCGATCCCAGGACTCTGAGATCATGACCCGAGCGGAAGGCAGTGGCTTAACCCACTGAGCCACCCAGGCGCCCCCCCGATGTGATTTTAGAGGAATATCTTAGGAAACTGTATTCATAGTTTCCTTCTTCACGGGCATCCCTCATCAGCTTTGGACTTGGTCAGCTGGAACATGCATATTTTTTTCCCATGCATATTTTGTCTTTATGGTACCTTGTATAATATTCTTTTCTGCCTAAGGTTTGTCTTATTAAAATGGTACCATGTAGGGTTTACTGGGTGGCTCATTTGGGCAAGTGTTGTTAGACTCTTGATTTCTGCTCAGGTCGTGATCTCAGGGCTGTGAGATTGAGCTCCACATCAGGCTCTGTGCTGGGGATGGAGTCTGATTGATTCTGTTTCTGTTTCCCTCTATCCCCTTCCCCTTGCCCCCTGCTCCTGCCCTTTCTCTCAAAAAATAGTAAAATAAAATGGCACTACCTAATGACCTTTTAGCTGGAGATACCAAAAATTTTTAATATGAAATTATCTTTTTCACATTACTTTTCAAACAACAAGTTTAAGAAGTTAAGAAGTGAGAATTCTAGAAAAAAAAGTGGAGGTATTTTGTATGCTGCTGAGATAGTACATCATGATAAGTTGCTTTCTCAGATCCCTGCACCTTTTCTAAGAATCTGTGATTTGTACTAATTTTATTCTAAATTAAATATTATAACTGTTTTAACTAACATGAACTTTTTGAATTAATACCTTTCATTTTTTTTTTAAAGATTTTATTTATTTATTTGACAGACAGAGATCACAAGTAGGCAGAGAGGCAGGCAGAGAGAGAGAGGAGGAAGCAGGCTCCCTGCTGAGCAGAGAGCCCAATGCGGGGCTTGATCCCAGGACCCTGGGATCATGACCTGAGCTGAAGGCAGAGGCTTAACCCACTGAGCCACCCAGACGCCCCACCTTTCATTTTTCTTTTATAAACTTGTGTACATCACTGGTACAAAGTTATTTTTGATTTAATGCTTTCTTTAAGTGACTTTCAAGGATAAGTACTAGCACTATTAAGTCCGAAGTAGCTCTAGAAGTCACCTTTATACAATGAAGCTATGAAAATAGCTAACATTTATGGAGTCATGAATTGCAGTTGGTGATTTATAAACATTATTTTTAGTCTTCACAATAACTTAGAGGTGTTATTTTCCTCATTTTATGTGAGGTGTTCCCCCAAACTCACAGTTATTAAAAGCTGGGATTACCACCCAGGCTCTCTGGCTCCAGCATCGTCCTCTTCACTGCGCCTCGCTGCCCCTCCAGATCCTCTAGACCAGCTGTCCTTAACTCGTGGGTGGTGACACATTAGTGGGCCTGCCGCTTCTGAGCTGACTCACAGTAATTATTAACAATAGTTGAAATACTAGGTTGTAAATTATACAAGTTTTAAAATAAGTGGAATGGAATCAAGATCTTTCCTCTGCGATGCTGTTTTCACTCAGTTCCATTCTCATGTGCGTTTATTGGATGGAAGAGAAAGAGGCGACATTATATGTACCACTGTAGTAATTGTGGACAGCTGATACATAATGGGAAATTTATCTAGTTAATGCTACTGCTAAGCGACTGTTGCAGATGAGCTGTGAATGGTTTTCACATATCCATACTGTCTTAGGAATACCACTGCAAAAGTAGTCCATTTGCTTCTCTTCCCTGTAGTTTTTCTTTTTTTTTTAATTTGTCCATAATCTGAGGACACACAGGGAGTATGTTTTTCAGTGCTTATGCTGATCTAGGCAACTAGATACTTTTCTAGATACTTTTCTCAATTATAAAATATGGCAGTGTCTTGGAAAGAACTTTAAAGTATGGAGTGCAATAAAAATAGGTGAAAGTACAATTTTAGAGTTGTAGAATCTTTCAACTTCAACCCTGCTGTGAGGACAGGCATGTTGAATGCTTAGATATAGGTTCTAAACTTTGAGACCCGGTTTAAAGATTTTTTTTTTTTTTTTTTTTTTTTAAATCACAGGTAGGCAGAGAGGCATGCAGAGAGATAGAGAGGAGGGAACAGCCCGATGCAGGACTGGGACTCGATCCCAGGACCCAGAGATCATGACCTGAGCTAAAGGCAGAGGCTTAACCCACTGAGCCATCCAGGCGCCCCTAAAGATATTTTTAAGTAGTCTGTTTTCTAGATCCCAAAGGCCTTTCGATGTAAATCCACCTGTTTTATGTAATTTTCTCCTGCCCAAGCCTGGAGAATCTAGGTTTCTGCTTTGAAGACCATGTTTCCTTGCCTTTTCTTCTTGTCCTCTTGTCCAGCATAGCACATTCTTACAGTCATTTATTTAACACAGGGACTTACTCTCTAGTTTGAGGAAACAGTATAGAAGTGATACATAAATTAAGATTTTAATGGTCTTTTTAAAAAAGATTTTATTTGAAAGACTGTGTATATGCACATGCGTGCAGTGGGGAGGAGCAGAGGGAAAGGGAGAAGCCGGCTCCCTGCTGAGCAGGGAGCTGGATGACAGGCTTAACTGACTGAGCCACCCAGGCACCCACTTTTTGATAGTCTTAATTCTTCTGTGCCGTTTGGCACAAATTCGCTCAGACCAGGCTTTTTGTACATTTTTTTACCCCAATCCTTTCTTCAAAGATCATCTTTACTTTTACCTTAGTCCTCATGAAGCCACTTCCTATTGCCCTGTCAGTTGTCTCTTTTCTATAAAGAAGAAGAAATACTCTTTTTATAAAAATTTCCAGTGTCATAGGTAGTGAAGAGTTTTTAATGTCTGACTCCTCCAGTTACCTTCCTCCCCAGCAGAAACTGGGCAGAGTTTCTTATTTTCATGACTTTTCAGGTTTAATACTTTGTGTTTCTAGTATACTTTCAGATTTTCTTCTTTTCTCATAGTTCTTTGAGAAAACAGGGACAATTTGCTAGATCAACAATATTCTTTCTATGTAATAAATTTATATTCTTTTTTTTTTCTTTTTGCTCTAGATTGGGACTAAAATAGCAAGGAAGAATTGTTTCCTTCTAGGTAGATGAGACAGGGATTTTTTTGAAGGGGAGTGACCATCTCGGACTCTTTTATGATTCCCTGATTATAAGAATCGGCATCAGCATATCAGATGGAATTCCATGAGTATCAGCTACAGACTTGGATAGTAATAGTTTGAGCAGCAGAAATTTAGGGCTAATAATAGGTTTAAAGATTACGGATGATTCACTTCCAGGACCACAGTGTTTTGTTTTATTTTCTAGGTTAATTTCTCTTCATTTCAACTTCAACCCTAACCTCTAAGGAAATTTAAATGGTTAGGGTAACAAGATAACAGATTGTTCAAGAATGTTTTCTATCTCTTGTCTCAAGTGAATTCTTTTTTCTTAATAAATAAACTTTTGTCTGGATTTCAGAATATTCTGGCTCAGCTCCAGGGAAATGAGCTTTCCAGTTTGACTTCATTTGCTTTGTGCCATTGTTCCTGAGAACAACGACTGTGATTTCAGTTTATTAAAACACAAGCATTGGTACCACTGAGGTGATTATGCCAAAATAGGTTATTTTGTTTAGTTGTTCTCACTCCTGTCTGGTGGTGCTTATTTTTCCATTGGCAGCCCTAGCTACCATTTTAAATAAATATGTGAAAGCTGTGTGTGCTTAAATGTAAAATTTTGTGTGTTCCTCACAGTGAAGAATGGACAGGCCTCATTACTATGAACCACTTGTAACCTGTCTTATCCCTGATGGAAGGGGCCAGTGGGGAGAGTGTAAAATATGGGTGTATGGAGGGTGTAAGGCAGTAGAAAGTGACACCTCTTGTTCCAAAAATCCTCTTTTCCTGATCTTACTAATCTTTCTCTCACCCTCTCTTCTACTTGGAATACAGATTTTACGGTTAGAGTGTGAGAAATTTTACAGAAATATACAGACGAGTGTCCAGGACCCTGGAGCTGGAGGAGTCGTTATAAAGTCTCCTGCACAAATGTTGCACCTACTAAGGTTTAACAAAATCACATTCATTCTTCCCTGGAATGAAATTTCCTCTAAGCAGGAGTAAAAATTTAGCTTTTTCTCAATGTGGCCAAGAAGTAAACCTACTTTGTTGAATCATTAGGGGGCAAAGGCCTTGATGTGAAATGTCTGTTGACATGTATGCACATTAAGTATTTATTTCTCTGCCCCATTGAACTCTGTTGAATAGATCAGGTGACAGCTTTTAACTATCAGTCTTGGAGGGACAGCTGAAATATTGGTGTATGTGTGAGAGAGATTGGTGTGGTGTTTTTTTTTTTAATGTAAGAGAAATAACTTCTTAAATTCCTTGCTTTTAAAAATAAGAAACTCTTTTATAAAATACAGATTTTTCTTTGGGACTTAAAGGAGAGTGTAAATGGTTTTATTACTTCAGTAAATACAACCGGATAGTTTTTGAGCGTCCTCTGAAATGAGATCTAGTTTCCTCTCAAGTGTGGGAACTGTTTTATTCCCTGTTCCCCTGTTTCCTGACCTCTGCCTTTTGACCCTGCTGCTTTGTGATGAGATTATGGGCCTTTGAGCTTTTCCCCAATGTACCCAAGGTTTCCTTACACAGCAGCATAAAACTTTGTGCTTCCTTAAATGATATTCTTAGAATTAATGAAAACATTCTGATTTAAATGTGGACATACATTTTATAAATTTTTTTTTAAGAAGTCTATTTTTTCTTAACACTTTCCAAGTATCTGTGTATTTTCTAATAGGAACTTGAAAGTTCTGTGGGTATTTGTATGACTAAATATGTTTTTTCTTTGGAGTACAACTTTGTAATGTTTCTTATTTAGGGAGAGACTAAAAATTAGAGCTTTCTGGGATAACGGAACCCAAGAGAGACCCAACTGTTTACTCCCCATTGTTGTCTATTAGGTATGAAAATTTAAAATTTGAATTTAAAGGGTGACATGTAAGAGCAATAAATAGAATATTTTCAGAGGAAATCAGTGCATTAAGTGCTTGTTTTGTAATAAATGCTTTTTTACACCTTATTAGATTCTTAAAATAGAATAGGAAGAGAATCAGGGACAAACAAAAGGCGATGAGCCCATTTGGTTTTGCTGCTTGTTGGTAGTGCATGCTTATAAGAGGTTTTTTTGTGGGTTTTTCCCCCCCAGACATTTTAGTAGGACTTTCTGAGGAATGTCTGTTTTACACACTGAAATATTCCACCAGGAATGAGGTAAATAAAATAATTGATTTGAAATAATAAAAGACAGTAAGTGCTTTTTAAAAAATTGTGGCTTTTAAATTATAAAAGTAATGTATGCTCATTTTGAAAACTGGAGAATATAGGATTGCATTAAAGAAAACAATGATCACCTGTTATCCCAGAGGGGTAGAATTTAAAATAAAAATAGAAGTTCTGATTTCTAGTCACTAATTAGAAGCCAGAGTGACCATTTTACTGAAGTTGTGTGACTAAATGAGCTGAGCAGTAATCTGAGAAACACAGCATTTTTTTATGTCGAAGTCATTGCCGCTGATTTAGTATATGACATCTTTAAAGATTTCTGTAAACAATTATTGATTGAAAGACTGAATAAATAAATGAAATGGAGTTGTCCATCTCAAGTGTTTAATTTGAGGAATAAAAATTTAATTTTTAGTACTTGTAACAACTTTTTTTTTTAAACCCCAAATCCTTTATACTACCAGTAATTAAGGTGAAATGGGAAAAGAAAGAACAGCTTTGAAACTGAGGGGTTTAATGCTAAAATAATCTATCGCAATTTTTCCCCCATTATGGAAAAGAAGGGAAAGCACTGGTGACAAATGAGATGGGCAGACGAGGAAAGAAGCTAGTAAGCAAAAGAGGCATTTCAGTGACAAGATAAACTCTTGATCTCTGTCTTAGTGAGAATCTGATTTATTTGTAGTCACGGCAGAGTGGAAATTTATTTATATGTTGGTATAAGATACCTCTGATGGAAAATCCGATTGTCTCTCTTCAGGTTGCTGGCAGTGGATAATATTTTAGGAAGGCTGAATCTAAAAGCAGCAGTAGATTTGACACCTCCTTTCCTGTCTCTCATTGTAGGGGCTATGTAAACATTTCATGATCAGTGCTGGCAGTAGTAGCAGAGGAGGTCTGCAGTTTTTCTTTTCATGTAATGGAATAATAAGAACAAGTACAGTTTTTTATTGTCTTGCAATCTTTTGGCTGTTTGTTGGTGCTTTTAGATCCCTTCTGTAAATGACTTTACTCCTAAAACATACTTATCATGACTTTCATATGTTTAAACCAAATGAAGACTTTAAGAAAGCAAAGAAGGGATATTTGTCATAGTAATTGGAAAAACTTATACAAGGGAAGATGTGCTTATCTCATTTTCTTTAAATCTGTCAATTTACTGACATGAATAGGACTTTTGTTAGTAATGACAGTGCTTTCTAAAAATTTTTTGAGTAAATGAAACAAACCTTCCAAAAAAGAAAAAATACTTAAAGCATAAAAAGAAGGGGTGAGAAAAAAGAATCCTAGGTAGTTTTAATCTGGAGAGATATTATTTGCATTTTTGTTTCTTTTATTTTTTAGGCTGGGCTGACTTTTTTTTTTTTTTAAGATTTATTTATTTATTTGACAGAGAGAGATTACAAGTAGGCAGAGAGGCAGGCAGAGAGAGAGAGGAGGAAGCAGGCTTCCTGCTGAGCAGAGAGCCCGATGCGGGACTCGATCCCAGGACCCTGAGATCATGACCTGAGCCGAAGGCAGCGGCTTAACCCACTGAGCCACCCAGGCACCCATAGGCTGGGCTGAATTAAGGTGAACTTTAGTTGCTCTAAGTACTGTGACTGGCATTAGTTCTTAAAACATTTTTTGGAGCATATAATGCAATAAAGAAGATAGAGGAGCAAACTGTGGAGAAGTGGGGGCTTGTTTTTTCCCACATCTATGCTCACATTTTTTTTCTAGAACCAAGTATATATATTACACACTTAAAAGATACGTAGACTAGCTTGCTTTAAGTATTGCATGGAGTGGGAGATGATTTGGGAAGAGAGATTATCAGCTTTTGGAATATTTTTCTGTCACAATGCTTAAAGTGATTATAGGTTAGAAAGGACCTAAGAAATAAAAGAATTTGGCTGCTTCACATTAAGTTTTTTTAGGGGTAGGATGTTCAGGTATAATTGGAGCAGAGCTCTAACTCTGTTTTGTTGTAGTTCTTTTTTTTTTTTTTTTTTTTTTAAAGATTTATTTATTTATTTATTTGACGGACAGAGATCACAAGTAGGCAGAGAGACAGGCAGAGAAAGAGGAAGGGAAGCAGGCTCTCTGCTGAGCAGAAAGCCCAATGCGGGGCTCCATCCCACGACCCTGGGATCATGACCCGAGCCAAAGGCAGAGACTTTAAACCACTGAGCCACTCAGGCGCCCCTCATTGCAGTTCTTTATGCTCTGTTTGTCCTTGGTGTTGACTTCGTTTTCAGTGTGGCTTCCTTCCTTCAAGGTAATAAAATGATGGTCTTATTTAGGCTTCACATTTGCATATAACACCTTCCCTAGAAAAGATTTAACTTTCCTCCTCCATTCCCCATTCATATCATGAAACACAAATCTGGGTCTTTGCTGTGATCAGACCACTTAAGGTCACACTTCCCAAAGGACCATCTTTAATACATCAGTCTGTCAAGGAAGATGGGATTAAACTAGAGATCAGACTGCTGGGTGGCTCCTTTGGTTGAAGGTCTGACTCTTGATTTTCAGCTCTGGTTCTGATCTTGGAGTTGTGTGATTGAATCCTGCATGAGGCTCCATGTCCAGTGCAGAGTCTTCTTGTCTGTGTCCCTCTGCCCCTTCTCCTGCTTGTGCTCTCTCTCTCTAAAATAAATGAATAAAATATATTTTTAAAAGATTTTATTTATTTATTTACAGACAGAGATCACAAGTAGGCAGAGAGGCAGGCAGCGGCAGGGGGGAAGCAGGCTCCCCACTGAGCAGAGAGCCCGATGTGGGGTTCAATCCCAGGACCCCGAGATCATGACCTGAGCCGAAAGCAGAGGCTTTCCACTGAGCCACCCAGGCGCCCCTAAAATTTTTTTTTTTAAGATTTACATATTTATTTGATAGGACACAAGCAGGGGGAGTGGGAGAGGGAGAAGGAGGCTCCCCACAGAGCAGGGAGCCCGATGCGGGGCTGCATCACAGGACTCTGGGATCATGATCCAAGCCAAAGGCAGATGTTTAAGCAACTGAGCCATCCAGGTGTCCTGAAAAAAAAAATCTTAAAAAAAAAAAAAAAAACTGATTAGAGACAGTTTGGGATGAAACTAGGGCAGCTGCACAATGGAAGGGGAAAGGAAATGACTGTTGGGAAGCAACCTAACTGAATGCCAAACTATGATGAAGGCCCTTTGAGAGGCAGAAAAGAGCCTCTCAAAAGTTTTGAACAAGAGAATGTCATGTTCAAAGCTATGCTTTAGGAGTATTACTCTGGATGAGGGGTGTAGAACAGAATTATACTGGGGAGGAACTAAAAGTGGCGAAACCAATTAGGAAACCATTATTCTGCAACTTTACTGAATTCATTTAGCCTAATAGTTTTTTGTGGGACTGTAGGATTTTCTATGTATAATATCATGCCTTCTGCAAATATTGACAGTTTAACTTCTTCCTTACTGATTTGGATGCTTTTTATTTCTTTTTCTTGTCTAATTGCTGTGGCTAGGACTTTCAGTATTGTGCCAAATAAAAGTGGTGAGAGTCGGCATCCTTGTTTTGTTCCCGATCCTAGAGGAAAAGCTCTTTTGTTTTTCACTGTTAAGTGTGATACTGGCTGTGAGTTCTCCATTTATGGTAGGCTTTATTATGTTGAGGAATGTTCCCTCTAAATGTACTTTGTTTAATTTCTATCATGAACAGATGCAGAATTTTGTCAAATATAGAAAACTCTTCTATAAAACAAACTAGAGGGGAAGGGCCTGAATTAGGGTGGTGGCAGTGGGAGTAAAGAAGAGAGGATGGGTATGAGAGATAGGACAGATATTAGATGAATTGATTTGATAACTTTATTGTACGTGACACATTGGACTGAGATTTTGGGTACAGACAACAGGGATATGGTAATGTCATTCATAGAAGAAAGAAACACAGGAGGAAATAAATTTTAGAGGATGTTTAGGTTAATTTTCAATTTGCGGTAGTGATAGTGCTGGTGTAACTTTATTTTCCTTTACAGCAGGGAGGATTAAAACTACTTTCATCAGATCTTACTATTATGGAACTGTTTATGTTAAAGGTTGTGTATACAAATAAGTGGTGGAGCTAGAACTTGAATTCAGGTCTTCAGACCCAGAGTTCCCTGTTCTTTCCATGTCACACTTACCTCTGTTTGGCTCATGAATTCTTTCTCTCCTTCCTTCTTTCCTTCCCTCCTTTCCTTCTTTCCTTCGGTTGAGGAACCAAGAATAGGTGCATGTTAATTTGAATCTGTGTTTTTAAACACAAAGTATAAAAATTCTATAATTAAGGAAAGACAGAACCAGCCAGATACAAGCTGAGACTTATTTTTGAATTAGGATAGTTAGCTGGGCATAAATCAGTAAAAAGTTTACCTATTTTCTGCAATGCTTCAGTTTGTAGCTAAAATGTAGCTGTTTTTGTGACAGGCTTTAGTAGTGCATTTAGAATTCATCTGTATTCCTCAGCTACGAGGCAGACAGTGAACCATATGCCTGTCCTTTGATGTTTTGGACTTTGTATAGCAAAAAACTGTCTAACCAGTTTGAATGTCTGCAGGTGCTTACAGTAGGTTCTAGGCATTCCCATCTAAAATGTTCAGGCCATCTGGTACTACTCTAGAACTGTGTGAACCAGTTGCTGATAATGCATATATGGTGCTTGCTTTAGAGCCTGGCAGGATGTAATTGCTTGGTAGACTTTAGCTATTATTGTCATTAACATAATTGTTTGGAGTAGCTTCAGACACTTTGATGAGATTTAAGGTGTTGATGGAACTCTCCTTCAATTCCAAGACAATCCTTGGGGTTGTGTCCTTCCCCCCCCCCAGGGGATAATTTTATCTGTTTAAAAAAAATAGATAATATGTTCATATTGTATCATTTTTCAGAAGATAGAAAAAATTATGTCAAAGAAATGTAACTCATCCTTTTCTCTAGCTTTCCAGTTCCTTTCCCCAGACATGATCATGTTACCACTTTCTTGCTTATGCTTCTAGAGGTATTCTCTGCATTACGTGAGATGTGTTTTAATTACTCTTAGGTTATACTCTTATCTTTGGACTTTTATATATTTCTTTAGCCTATGTTATTGCATTTTTACCTCACTTTATTTGATAACAATGATAAAGGTATTGCTCAAATTCTGTTTTTTATTGTTTCAATCAGGTGAGATACAGTCCCTAGTTTGCAGTTTGCATTAGTGTTAGAGATGTTAAATGAATTGCCTAAGTTTACATTGCTAGTGGCAGAATTAGAACCAGAGGGAAGGTTCTTCTGAGTCCAAATCCAGGCTTCTTTCATTACACAGGAACTTAGCTGTTCTCTTGTGTCAAAGAGCCCACCTCCCTAATTTTATGGAGAGCAATGCACTTATACCTAAAAAGATAGTGCCTGTCAACTAATTATCACCTGATCACCAGTATTGTTTCATCTTTACCCTCCTACCCTCCTCTACCCTCCTGAGTGGTTACAGCATTCTTTTGTAACAAATTCCAGATTTTATGTCATTTCATCCATAATATTTTAGAATGTGTCTCTAAAGATAAGGACTCTTTTATATCCACTTTAATAAAACAAATTTTGATTTTCTATTTAATCTTTAGATCTCAGTTACAATTCGTGTATTGAATAAGTACTATGAAATGTCTTAGTCTTATTAACCAAATGCGATAATTAAATCAAGAAGTAAATTTATGTGTGTTTTTAACATTTTTAAAGTAATACTGGCAGAGGTGTTGAGGAAGTAACTGCTAAAAGTTATTCTAGCTCAGAAATGTTAGGAATCTTTAAAAGGCTCTTTTAACACCATTGTTATAAATAAGCTTGTCAATATGGCTGTTTTGTTATATTAGTTAACTATTGTTGAGAGACAAGATTATCCTAAAATACAGTGCTCAATACATGTTTATTATCTTGCATACTTTCTGAGGATCAGGAATCCAGGAACAGCTTTGCTGGGTGCTGCTGGCTCAGATTCTCTTAAAAGGTTGCAGTCAGGCTGTTGGCAGGAGCTGTAGTCATCTCAGCGCCTGGTCCAACTGTGCCTGAAGAAGCCACTTCTAAACTCCCTGTGTGATTGTTAGAGGCCTCTCCGTTCCTCTCCACTTGGGCCTCCCTAGGCTGCCTGTGTGTCCTAATGATGTGGCTGCTGGTTTCCTTCAGAACAAGTGATGACAGAGGGAGAGAGACTGTGATAGAAGTTGAAAATTTTTACAGCCTGCTTTCAGAGGTGATACACCATCATTTTTGCCCTATGCTTTTGGTCACACAGACTAACCCTGTGTGATACACTGTGAGAGGGTGTTCCGTAAGGCTGTGAGTGCTGGAGGCAGGGTCCATCTCGGAGGCTAGCTACCACAGTGACTTGAGCAGTGTTAAAACTTTTAAACCTCTGATTTAGGACTTAGAGACTTCTAGAATAGTTTTACATAGAGTATACCAAAGGGGTAGTAGTGTGCAGGATTTTAAAGTAGTCTGTATTTGAAAGAAATAATACAGATCTGCTATTTTAGAGAAGCAGTGTTGTAGAGTGTGAGCATGGGCCGGGAAGCTGGACTGCTTTGGGCAAGTTACTTAAATTCTCTTTACCTAATAGTAATAGTACTCTTAAGTCCTCTTGGGATGTGCTGGTCAAATGCATAGTTGGTACTCAAATGTTATTATTTTTATTGTTAAAAGAACTTGAGAATACAAGTGAACTCAGCTGCTTCTGTATCTGGAATATCCAGTAGAATGTTGAAAGTTGAGTTTGGAGAGATGGGCGGGACAATGTGCTCTGGGAAAGATGAGCCTTCACCTCTGATGGCTATGCAGAGTTGATTAGTATTTGTGCTGTTGCTAACCCTTAGCAATTAGTGTTTATTTTAAACTACTTTCTTTAAAAAAGAGTGGTTAGCTTTTGTAGCACTTTGTCCGTTTTTGCTTTTTGCTTCTGTGATAACACCTGCGTTTATGCTTCAGACTCAGCAGTACATGGCACACAGGTGTTCTTTTCTTTTCTCTTCTTAAACTTTTATGTAATAGTCCTAATTTGAAAGGGAAGTAATGGTGGTATTGCTTTTTAAAAACAGAAAAGAAAAAAAAAGAATGAATAGGGTTGTAGTGGAGGGGAACTAAAAAGTGCTTGATAAATTATGTAAGGAAACATTTGGCTTTGGTCAGAATTTAGTTGTTAGCCAGCTGCAAGCAGACCCATCTGGCACACTTTTTCATTATTCTTCTGAAATATTCATGGACTCCAACAGCCTCTGCCTTGTTTCCATTAGATCCTCACATATTCTCATCTTCGGTTGCCAATCTGGAGTTGCAGTGAGTTACCCTTGTTTTGTTTCCTTATTGCTGTGGATGTAATCGATAAAGAGTAGACACTCAAAGAAAAGTTTGCATATACTCAAATCTCTTAAAAAATAAACTGTGGGACAAATGAAATAAGGTAGGATTGAGAACAGACTGACTAAAGTAATCACTACTGTTTATTGTGCTTAAACATCTCTGAATTATGAATCTCTTCTGATTATTAAGCAGTGGCTTTCATTTTTATTAAAGAAATTTTATTTTGATTTAGAGAGCATGTGATTAGTAAACTTAAATTTTTTATTTATAAAAGACATTTGTATGTTTCTTATTAATATTCTGGAGATCTCTTAGAATCATATAGGATGCAGATCATGGGAGATCATAAATAATCCTTTTATATTTTAAAATTTAACTTGTTTTACTTCAGATCATTTATAATAAGAATTATTATTGAGCATTCAAAAGTTCTGAAAATTGGTCTTATAAATCCCTCTCAAAGCTCATGAGACTGCTTTTTTACTCAATAGTAACTTGAGAGTTACCTGGTTATTTCTGCTTCTTTTTTTAAGAAAAAACTTTGCCACTATTTAAGAATGTCTTCAGTGTACAAATGTGATTTTTTTGCCGTTAGCTCCCTGTTTTACATGGGAAGAAAGCCCTCTTCTTTTTTTTTTTTTTTCTTTAAAGGAGATTTGGCAGTTTGTGTTCATACCATCTGCTGAGATTTTACCTAGTTTATTAAGATTTTAAAAACAGTGGGGTCAGTCTTTTCATTTTTGTAGGTTAACATTGTGACAGCAGTGTTGAAAAATAGGGGCTGTTTGTGTCAAATTTATACAGCATGGATTTTAATGTTTAAATCTACTCTTACTTCGGTTTCTCTTCTTTTAGTTTTGGCACTTTTGTCTGCTCTTGCTTTGCAAGATGAAGAAACATAATGTCTTTATTGGGGTCAGTGCTTCCCAGAAACCTGGCTGACTTTAATGGTCAATAGGACCCATTTGCCACCTTTTAAACAAAAGGATGTGAAGGCCTTGCCGGCTGCCCATCTGTCTTGGGAAGCTTTGTGCAGCCAGTGTGCAAAAAGTAGTTTTACTTGGCAGAAGGAAGCCTTTTCTACATAAGTACATAGAATTCATAAGAAACCGTTTTTGGTATATACTTAAAAGTGTATTTAGTTTTGTGCTATATTACAAATCATCTGATTTTTGTCCCCATGTTTAGAAAGAGACAAGTTGGACAGAATTAGAATTCTTACCATTGAAGTAATTGAAGCTATTATGCAGCAGTTTTTGAGTAGAAAGAAGCTGAAAATTAGTTGCTTATATCACCTATTATTTAATTTATCTTATTTTTCTTGTAAAACTATCATTTCCCAGATCATATACAACTACAAGCCATTTATTTACGAAAAGTTAAATTTGTTCTGGGGTGCCTGGGTGGCTCAGTCAGTTAAGCATCTGCCTTCAGCTCAGGTCATGATCTCAGGGTCCTGGGATCAAGCCTCGAATCTGGCTCCCTTGCTCGGTGGAGAAGCTGCTTCCCTTCTCTGGCTCTCCCTGCTTGTACTCTCTCTTTCAAGTAAATAAATAAAATCTTAAAAAAAATAATAATATTAAATGTGTTCTTTGAGGAGTAATTCTGTAGTATAAAATGTGTTTACTCTTTACCCGTGAGTACTTAATTTGCTTTTTTTGTCAGGTAAACTTTGGGCACTAATGAGGTAGAGCTGGTTAGGTTTATTAATATTATTTCTAAGCATATCTTTCTGCCCTCTAGACTTGAAGCTACTTGAGAGAAACAGGTTAGCATGGTAGTTAAGAGTATGGGTTCTAAAGTTTAAAGGACCTGAGATTGAATCCCTGTTCAGCTACTTGCTTGTTTTGCCTCTTAAACTTTCTAGACTTGGGGCACCTGGGTGGCTCAGTGGGTTAAGCCTCTGCTCTTGGCTCAGGTCATGATCTCAGGGTCCTGAGATCCAGCCCTGCATGGGCTCTCTACTCAGCAGGGAGTCTGCTCCCCTCTCCCCCTCTGCCTGCCTCTCTGCCTGCTTGTGATCTCTCTCTCTGTAAAATAAATAAATAAAATCTTAAAAAAATTTTTTTTTTTCTAGACCTTGTAGTTCATTATTTCTAAAACAGGAATGTATTTAACTCAAAAAGTTGGTGGGTTGATTAGTAAGGTAGTGCACTGTGTGTGGGATACACAGGAAATAATATAACCTATTATTCATCTTTATAACCTCTTAACATCTAGTACAATGCCATGCACATAGTAGGGGTGTTCACTACACGTTTGTTGAAATGGAAAACTTCCAGAATATGTAGCCAACATAAAAATATTTGATAAATTTATTGAAAAGGGAAAAAATGCTGTTTGGTATTTATTTATACCTCATTTCCACTGTACTTGATGCCGCATCACCTCCTATCAGGCCTAACATTTAGGTGCTCAGTATGTGTTTGAATAAATTATTGACTTTGCATTTCCCCATTGAAATGCATTTTTTTCTGTCACTTGATTTTAAGCTGAGCTGGAGTTTCAGGTATGTTTTTTGAAAACCAAAACTATGAATTCAGGAAGTTAGATGCTGGCTAATCAGATTTAAATGATGAAATTCTTTTTTTTTTTTTTTTCATTTTCCTTTCCTTTTTTTTTTTTTTTTTTTAAAGAAGTAAGTCTCTTAGGGACAAGTTGTTATGGTTATATGAAGCAGAAAATATTATTTATTTGCATATGCCTGGAATTGGAGTATATTTTCTTGTTGTATCTGTATCCCATGTGTGGGTAAGGAAATGCTTTGCTGTGCTTAATTGTGTTTTGTTTATTCCCCATGACGCGATTAACATTAGTGTGTAGCAGCTGTATATTTATGACTCAGATAGGGCCTCTGAATATATACGGATTCTTTTTTGGTAACTGACCTTTTTTCTTCATCCTTTGTATGTGGAGTTATCTTTTCAAATCCCTAAACATGAGTGCAAACTTGACAAAAGGCTCTGGCTAATCCCTTACTCCATTTTCTCATGCAAATACTTTTGTAATTCTAGTATTTTTTTCTGTAGTCTTTGCTAGGTGAGAGGAGTTCACTAAGGCTAAGTCATCCCCAACATATGCACTTTTTTTGTTGATGGGAGGGAACTGGTTGCAACTGCATGGACAGGGTAAGCCTCACTGAGAAGTGATCTTTGAACAAATACTTGAGGGAAGTAAGGAAGTTAGCCCAGTAGATATTTGAGATAAATCCCTTTCAGGCTGAGGTAACAGGAAGAGCAGAGACCTTCAAAGGGGCCATGATGATTGTCTGGTGACTTCAGGAATCTTTAGGAGGCTGGGAGAATGAATAAGAGAGAGAATAATAGGGCAGAAGGGTTGCAGGAGTCCAGAAAGGCCTTGTATTACTGAAAGGGCATTGGTTTTTAACTCTAAGGAAGATCTGGAGCCATTACAGGATTTGAATACAGTAGAGACCCCTGACTTAGTTTTTAAAAGATAAATCTGACAGTTGTATAAAGACTAAATTTAGGGGTATAGGGAGATGTGTTAGGAAGCTTGCAGTAATGTAGATAAGATATTATGGCAGCTCAGAACAGATGGTGGGATATGATCAGTTTCTGGATATATTTGGAAGATTAAAGCAATAGGATTTCATTACCAAGTGGTGGGGTATGAGAGAAAGGGAGCAATCAAGGGCAGCTCCAAAGATTTTGACTTGACCAACTTGAGAAACGGAGCTGCCATCAGCTTAAATGGGGAAGACTGTGCGTTGCTCGGGTTAGAAAAGGAAGGGGTAGTACAAATTAGGGATTCCGTTTTAAACATGCTGAATTTGAGATGCCTGTTAGATATCTTGGTCAAGTATGCAGTAAGATATGTAAGTTTGGAGTTAGAAAAGACCGAGCTAAAATTCTAAATTACCCATGTATATAAATCCTTGAGATTAGATAAGATCACAAAGGGAGACACTTTAGATGAGAGGGAAAGGGCCAAAGACAGTTCTTGGGCAATCTAATATTAAGACTGTATTAGTAAGCACACTTAAAGCATTTAGGCACAAAATTAAGAGTATTTTTTTAATGGATAGTAAAGAAGATGGCAACAGCCCTCGGAGTATCTTTTTTTCTTCCCCCTTCTCCCTCTCTTACAAGTTTCTTTTTTCTTTTTTCTTTTTTTTTTTTTTTAAAGATTTTGGTTATTTATTTGACAGACAGAGAATCACACGCAGGCAGAGAGGCAGGCAAAGAGAGAGAGCGGGGGAAGCAGGTTCCCTGCTGAGCAGAGAGCCCGATGCAGGACTCGATCCCAGGACCCTGAGATCATGACTTGAGCCACCCAGGGGCCCCTCTTACAAATTTCTTAAATTTTTATTTAATAGTAAGCTCAAAGTCACAGTAAACACACAGCCGACTCATTCTGATAGATTAACATTGTTTGATTTTGTTCCTTTCACTCTTGATATTCTTAAATTTTTAAAATTAAGCCTCAAGTATTTAATTGCTAACCAGATATAAATAAATGCTGTCAGATTCTTATATTTCCATTACACTTTCATTAAGCTGGACAATGAAACAAAATACAGGCAGAGTATCCTTACTGCTAATAATATATTCATCTATAAATTCTGAAAATGTCCAGCTATTGGACATAGTAGGTTTAAATTTTTTTCCTTGTTTTTACTTCTTGTCAGATAATTCCAAAATATTTGTGTTTTGGCAACTTTATGTGCTAAGCAGTACATCATAATGAATGATAGAAGGTAGCTGATCTAGCTGATGGAAAGTTCTTGCTGATACTTTCAATTAGATTAATGGAGCAGATTCTGAACTATAATATTGCTTAGGAGAACGTGTCCTCCTTCTCTCTTCTTGCATTATGTGTTCCCTGTTCTTAAGCTTGTCTTTGAATTTGAGTTAAGGAAAAGTACCTTAATGGAGAGTAGCTTGATTTGCCATTTCCTCTACTAATGGAAAGGTTCAAGTAAAATAGGCTGGAGACTGATTATTTTCAATTTCCTTGGTAATAAGGATTATCTGTCAATACTAGGAAGGCAGAAAGTTTGCTTTTTGTTTTTCACCTGTGATTAAAATGTTTGTTCCAAATGATGTATGTACCATTGAATTAAAGTGTGTTTGGTGATTGATATTGGAAGGGACAAGTTTATACGTTTTTTCCCCCCTCCATATAAATAATGCTTAAACAATGCTGAATAAGTGGCGGTCAAAAAACTTTTTTTTTTTTGAAAGGTGGGATTTCTTACCCCTCTCTTTATTTTATTATTATTTTTTTTAACCAAAGAGTTTCCTGTTTATTTTTTTTTCATTTTTTAAAAATTTTTTAATTTTTTATAAACATATATTTTTATTCCCAGGGGTACAGGTCTGTGAATCGTGGCAGTCAAAAAACTTTTAAATCAGGCCTAGTGAGGGATGAAATAGTGTTAGTTGCATTTGTTAATAAAAATCAGTATCAGACTATATTCATGAGGTTTCTAGTTTGAAGAACCATGGAGTTTCAAATACTAAAGTAAACTTTCAGTTGCTAAATGAACACATAATCAATTCTTATTCAGTAGATTGATTTGTGTCTAGGTTTTGCTCTGTAATTAAGCCAGTCCTTTTTAAGAGGGAAGTAAATGGGAGTTGATTTAGAGCATTGTGCAAAATTTGTTTTTATCCTCAGTTGGGTATTTTTCTTGTTTTGTTCATGGAGTATGGGTTCAGAGAACTGTTAATACAATACCCAGTTTTATTTACAGGGTCAAAATAAACCTTGCAAATAAAAATTTGTGACCCCTGGGTACTAAAAGACTAGGAGTCAAGTTATTTGGATCTTACATCTAAATTTTAGGAGTTAAAAGAAAAAACTTTTAGACCCAGGAGGTCTACAAGTTTTCATAGATCAAAGAACTGTGGTTCACTTTTTTGCCATTCTTTTGGTTTCACTGGAATAATCTTTGATGGGAGAACTGAGAACTCACGTCAGTGTGAAGTGTCACCAGTGCAATTGCCGTTTCCTCCCAGACCCAGAAAAAGAAAAAAGAGGAGCAGTAAAGCTCTGATCTGTATTGGTACATCACAAAGAAGGAAATGTAGAATTTCTCTATGAGGAATTACTGAGAACAGTAAAACTCTGTGGTGTGTGATGTACTTCCATGTTACTTAACACAGGGCTCACTGAGAACAGTTAGAGCTAAGTGATCATGATAGTGAGCTCCTAAGACTAGAGTCTGTGGTTGGTTTTGGGGTTGGTAGACTTAAGAACAGCTTTTCCTTGCACTGTTCTTGATGTGGCAAAAGTTGTGAGCATCTCTGGTTTTAACAGGTTGCAGGTTGTTCCCACCCTTTCATCTTTTTCTTATTTCTGCCTTTTCCCTACTCCAAAAAACCTGAAGTGGTAGTAGTCAGGTGGGTAAGGTTTTTGCTTTTGTTTATTTCCATTGCTAAGCTTCCTTAGGACCCCAAGCCTTGAATGTGTACATCTACTTTCAGTTTTTTTTTCTTTAAAGAATATAATTTTAATTTTAAGACTGATTGTAAATATACACCATTTTGTAGAAAATTCAAGCTATCTATGACATTATATGGAAAGTAAGAATGAGTGGCAACCCAGCTATCTCTATGGAGAGTTAACTGCTGGTATGTTTCAGTGGACATCGTAGTTCTACCTACTCTATACATGAAAATACATTTATTTAATATGTAATAGTAATATATAATACATAATTTAAGTATTTTTATTTAATATATTTTAATAATATTTAATAATGATATAATTTCACAGTACACAAACACTGTCTTAACTCCTTACCTTTTAAAATTCAGTGATATGTTTTGGAGGTGATGCCATTTTATTTTATTTTTATTTTTAAAAACTTATTTATTATTTTAGAGAGAGTATGCAGTGTGTGTGGGGGTGTTGGCAGAGGGGAAAGAAGGGAAGGGAGAGTCTCCAGCAGACTCCCTGCCAAGCATGGGGCTGGATTTCATCCCCACGTCATAAACTGAGCCAAAGTCAAGTTTTGGACACTTACCCGACTAAGCCACCCAGAGGCAAGAAGATGATTCCATTTCAGATCTACTTTATCCTTTTTTTTTTTTTTTTTAAGGATTTTATTTATTTATTTGACAGAGAGAGGGATCATAAGTAGGCAGAGCAGCAGACAGAGAGAGAGAGGGAGGGAGAAGCAGGCTCCCTGCTGAGCAGAGAGCCGGATGCGGGGCTCAATCTTAGTCCCTGAGATCATGACCCAAGCTGAAGGCAGAGGCTTAATGCACTGAGCCACCCAGGCACCCCTACATTATCCTTTTAATGGTAAAACACCATATACTTTATAATGCACTTTTATTTACATATTACATTCCTGTAGGTTCTTAGCTTGTTTCACAATTCTTAAAAAAGATTTATTTATTTGTGAGAGAGCGAGTGAGAGAGAGTGCCAGCACGAGCAGGGGGAGGGGCAGAGGGAGCAGAAGGCTCCCCACTGAACAGGGAGCCTGATGGGGGGCTCAGGGATTGATCACCCAGTACCTCCAGGATCATGACCTGAGCTGAAGGCAGACGCTTAATTGGATGAATCACACAGGCACCCCTCACTTTTTTTTTTAAATATACTCAGTATTGCACACACCCTCCAGTAGGAAGATCTTTGCACACAGTTTTAATTATTTCTTTAGGTCACATTTCTGAGGGAAACTACTGAGTCAAGTGGCATGCATAATTTATTTTTTTAATGCATATTACCAAACTGTGCTCTGTAAAGGCAGTATCAATTGACTCTTCTTCCAGTATTTTTGAAGGAATAGTACTGGTTTTGACCATTTTTTAACCCTCCAGTGTGTATTGTTAAGAAAACACACCCCACCGAAAGATTCAGGAGCTCCTTATTTTATAAACAATAGGCATTTTAATATTGTTCTACAGAAACCTCTGGAATTCCTAAATGTCATAAAATTCTCTTCTGAAAATTAGTAATGCCTCTTATGAAAGCCTGTATGGCTTTTAAATAATACATAGGTACCATAATTAATATCTGCTTTTAAAATAATTTTAATCTGAGAATTTATTCACAATCTTCCTTGATAAAATCATAACTTCTTAGCATCAAAAAAAAAAAAAAGGCAGTGCCTTTTCAGTGTAACAAGATGACTTGGTTATCATTGCTGTGGGGGTAGGTGGTAACATGTTAATGCATTTCTGAATTTTCCTACTGAAGCCACATTTAGAAAATGAGCCTGGGTTTCAGTATTGTGTTTATTGATCATATGCTAAAAAACCCAAGGCTTCAGCTACACTTGATAATATATTCTCTGCATAAGGAAACTATAGTGTACTGACCTTTGAAAAAATACATAGCCATTAATTAATTAAATTTGTCTTTTTGAAGGTACTCTTACTGAAAAGATCTGTCCTTTTATCCAAAGAAGGAAGAAGTTTGATTAATTTACAGATTCTGCTCCTGTATATAATACAGTATTTGGGAAAATGTCAGGTTCTCATGAATTTTAAAAAATATATGGGAAATTCACTTGTTAATTGAATTCATTTCCAGAAAGATGTGGTGGGAATCAGGTTTGTTTAATGGCAATGTGTTACGTAAGGAAAAAAACCAAACACACACCTGGTGTCAGAATCAGATATTTAGCTCTTGTTGGGAGAGTCACTTATCCTCTCTAGGCCTCTGTTTTCTCAAATGAGTCCAGTAGATTCAGCTGCCCTTCAAAAAGTTTAATGAGCATGCCACTCTCCCTAAAAATCTTGTTAAAATGCAGAGTCTGGTTAAGTTGGTCTGGGCCCGAGGTCCTGCATACCTAAGAATCTCATGGGTATGCCAGTCCTATTGGCTCGAGTATCACAATTTGAAGAGCAAGAAATTATATGATTTCTAGGTTTCCTTCTAGTTCTAAAGTCTGTTTCTAACTTAAGCTATTGTAGACATTAAGTTTAGTATCTTAACATTTTAGATATTTTTAATATGGTCAGGTTTAAGTGAAGACAAATTTTACAACTTTTAAGTTTGCTAGGAAGAATTTTTTTCTGGTCACCTCCAAGACTTGTTTTAAAATGCTTCAGCACTCACTTCTCCCCTTAAGTTGGGAGAGGAATAAATAAAACAAAAATAACAAAATAATAATATTGTTGAAGCTGGGTGACAAGTACATGGGGTTTCATTATACTTTTCCTTATTCTCTGTCCCTAGGTATGTTTGACAATGTATTTAATGAAAAAGAAAAAGTAAAATACAAAAAAAAAAATGTGAATCTACCAGGATTATAGAGTGAGGTATGTATATACATATACACGTATATACATACACACCCATGTGTATGTGTAGCTTCAGGCACCCAGTACTGTCTTGTGTAACAGGAAGCAACATGGCAATGACCCAAGAGAAACTCTTTGAAGCAAAAAAATATCATGGCTAATGAAGCACATTTGCTGCAAACAGAGAAAGTCAGAGCTACTCTTCTCCATGTGCGTGTCTTAGGCTGTTTTGTTTCTGTTAAACATTGCAAATGTGTCTATGCCAACTAAATTTGAATCTGTTACGGTGATATTTTTGGAAATTCACTTTGAAAACTGTAAACTCAACATAGATTTTGGTTGCCGTTGTTGAATATCAATCAGATATTTCTGTATTTTTATAGGACGGAGATCCTTAAAATAGGATTCAGGAAGTGCACATTAAGCAAATGTTTTCAGCTATTCAGAGGGTCTCTCAGACGTAGGGTTATAATGTTGCTTTTAAATCCAGAATAAGTTTATACTCTGCCATAAAATGTTGATTACTACTAAATAGGTATTTTTCAGGGAGGAGTTGAAAACAAGTAAAACGGAGACAGAATGTAAGTTGAGCTAATTTTTAAAGATTTAGGGAAATGATGAGAAAATGGTTATATAGAATGACACCTCTTTAGAAATAACATTTTGATATGAGATAAACAGGTATTTAATATAAAGCTAACTTGGTTAATTATTATAGGTCACATATACATTTTATGATTTGAAATTAATATTTAAAAAACATGAATTATGCAGGCTATTAAAGAGAACTAGAAAATAAAGTAAATATTTTAGAAATGTAAACCCCAGTTATAACCATTGTTAATGTTCTACTGTATTTCCTTTCATTTTCTAATGTGATCTTTTGTAATTTTTCTTCTACCTTATATATCCTTTTACCATATTTTTTCATTGAACATTATAAAATATGCACTTTTCATTATTCATTCTTCTGTAAACATTACATGAGTGAATAATTTATCTGTCGAGTCTGGGTGAAGACCTTCATGGTCCCCAAGTGGGAAGTCTAGAAATATCTTTCTACTTTGATTTATTTTAGGCTAGTACAGGTTGTCTATTATGGTGAGTAGAATGAACATAGAAAGTCATTTTCTGCTGAAGAGATCAAGGCAGTTGCATGGTCCACCTGATAGGTGAGTGACTTTTGAACTGAATAAGATGCTTCTGTGCGTCCTGAAAAAGAATATAGTCCCTGGTTGAACAGAGCCACAATAGGACCTTTAGTACAGACCTGTGATAGCTCTGATGCTGGGATTCAGGACTTCAAAGACTCTTAAGAAAATCATACTTCTGAATCAAACCCCAAAGTGAACCTTCTGGAATAATTGGGAATTTATACTGGTAATTCTTATCAGTTCAGGGAATTTCTCAGCAAAAATCAGGTTGCCATTGGCCTTCAGGACAAAACAAAGCAAATATATTCATACATACACATGTGGATTAAGTGAGCTAATACAAATAAGGTGCTAAGAACAGTTCTTACCACTTTATAAGAATATAAATGTTTGGTATTGTATATAGAACTGAAGAGACTTTAAGCCAGCTTTTATGTATAATGTTAAATGTATCAGGAGCTTTTTGATTCAGGAAAGTGTGAATTTCTTTCAATACTGAATAAACTGAACCAGTTTGAAAGTAATGATTAAACTTGTTTCTGCCTCTCCTTCCCTTTCACGTTTTACGCATTTAACCAAGGACCTTTCTCAGTTTTATCCACATCTCTAATTTAAAGGCCTTTTTTCAGATACCTGGAGTAAAATAGCAGATGAATGGTGACTAATTATAAGAAGCAGGAAAAACTAGTTAATAACCTCATTGATAACAGACAGTAACAATTTGAATTTAAGGCCATAGGTTTGTGTTCCTCTAAAGTTTAAAGCTTTCAGAAATATAAATGTGCTGCTTCTTTTAAGGAAATTCTTTGGAGCATGTTCTCAGAGAATTTTCATCATGTTTGAATGTAGGTTGAATTTGACAAATTTCTATTCTTATATCATCAGTGTAATTGCTTCTGTTTTTGATTGATTGATTGATTTTAAATATTTATTTGTGTGTGAGAGAGAGGTAGAGACAGGGAGCACAAGCAGAGGGAGTGGCAGGCACAGGGAGAAGCAGGCTCCCTATTGAGCTAGCCTGAAGTAGGACTTGATTCCAGGACCCTGGGATCATGACCTGAGCCGAAGGCAGAGGCTTTAACTGGTTGAGCCACCCAGGCATCCCTCTAAGTTTATTTTTTGGTGGATCAAGTCGCACTGTCCTCTGCTTATCTTAAGTTGGCACTGCTCAAATTTCAAGGATATTCTTTATTTTGTAAATGTCAGAAAGTGTTTTAGTAGTTCATTGGATTGATTCATTCAACCCTAAATAAAGAATTATTGAGAGTCTGCTTCATTGCAAGTGTTCTAAGCCCCCAAAGGGAGGAGGGGTAAATCAGTGAAAATAGACAAGGTCCTTCGTTTCCATGGAGCTTCATTTTGAGTGGGAATGATTTTGTACCAATGAAAAACTCTTCTTAGAGTCTGTCTTTATCCCAGCATTTCAGGGTTTGGTAGACAAATCCAGGTCTGCTTTGTTCATGCTGTGGCTAATTTTGTTTAACCTGGGTCCCAGCTCCTTTCAGCTTCCACCTTTTCAGACTCAAGTTTTAATCTTTAACCACCCTTTACACAGCAGCATCCTGAAATCCCTTTTAGCATCCTTGTTTCTTTTTTGGGGACTGTTGCAGCCCAGGTCCTTTTTTTCTACTGTAATTGGTACCAATTAATCAAAAAGTCTGATAAACTATAAAGAAAAGTTGCATGCGTATTTTAAACCTTTTCTCTTAAAACCTGCGTATGTATGTTTCATCAATCTGTTTTAGGACCAAGGCTTTTCCTTTGAAAAAGGATCTTCTGACTATATTTTTTTGGTGATGTTTCTTTTTTTTTTTTTTTAAAGATTTTATTTATTTATTTGTTAGAGAGAGAGAGAGCAGGAGCGTAGGCAGACAGAGTGGTAGGCAGAGGCAGAGGGAGAAGCAGGCTCCCCGCCGAGCAAGGAGCCTGATGTGGGACTCGATCCCAAGACGCTGGGATCATGACCTGAGCCGAAGGCAGCTGCCCAACCAACTGAGCCACCCAGGCGTCCCGGTGATGTTTCTTATATAAACCCCACATATAATGAATCATGGATGATTCTTTGTTTCTTTAAAGTGGAATGAGGATTTAAAGCCATTTCAAAGAAATCTGAGTGCAAAATCCTTCTAAAGTTTTATGATTTTCTGCCCTAATCTTTGGTCTTCCTAACCTAATTAGACAGCAGTTTTGTGTTTAGCAACTTGGCTAAATGTCTCTTCAGCATCAGAATCTTACTTCATAGGTTTGCAAATAATCAAATTTTGAATTCACTATCATGTTATATCTATATAAAGAGTTTGGAAATGGGTGTGGTGAGCAAATTCAAGGAGAGGAAGCACAATTGCTACTGGCCATGAGCATTTTTGGTCTACTGGGGAAACAACCAGTACAGTCCAGGTTATTAGTTAGGAAAGCTTCTACAGTATATTACATACTCTTCCACTTTGTTCTCCTAGCCCTCTGTAGATACCCCTTATAATGCTTATCTCACTGCTCTATAACTTTCTACTTGTCTTCCTTATGGGATATCATATTCTTTGAAGGCAGGAGTATACTCTTGTTATTCATAGTTCCTAGTTCCTACTTGGCATATAATTATATACTTGTTTTTTAAAAAAGATTTTATCTATTTAGGAGAGAGTTGTGTGTATGGAGAGTTGTGTGTATGAGCAGGGGGATGGCAGGGGGAGAAGCAGACTCCCTGCTGACCAGAGAGCCTGATGCAGAACTCAATCCCAAGATCCCAGGATTATGTGAGCTGAAGGCAGATGCTTTAAACTGCCTGAGTCACCCAGGCACTCCTGTGTATTCATTTAAAAAAAAAATGAATTGACTATACACTCAGTATAACTCAACAAAATGACTATAAAAATAAGTTTAATGTGACTTCTCAGTTGCTTATTATATTATTAATGTTTAGAATAATTCCTCATACTGTGTTAATAGTAGATTTCAAGATACACATTGATTAACTGGAGCATATACCCTAAAATGTTAATTTTATGACATTAGGACTATGTGTTAGTCATTGCCATATCTCTAGTACCTACAATATGGAATATTAATGCCTATCAGACAATATGTGCTCAGTGCATTTAAAAAAAATTATGGAATCCACAGGTAGTAGAGAATAGGATGGAGAAGGTTCTTTACTGTTTGTTCAGAAATGGTAAAATGAGTACAGAGTGTGCTTCGTTAGAAGAGGAAATAAATGAATCAGTCAGTTTTGAAAATTGAGTCCTGGTCATATAGAAGAAAATGTAGACCTCAGTAGGTCTGGAGAGCCAAACTGGGACTAGAGAATTATAGGAAAGTTATAGAACAGTAGATTGCATCTTAAATTTTTTTTTCTGATTTATTAAGACTTTTTAAAAAAAAATAGGATATATTACTTCATGAGTTCATTTGAACAGAAGTTTAATGACTTACATCAGGGATATAAAAAAAAAGTTTTGTATGAGATGTCAGATTGGTCTAGATAACTCTAAGTTCATCATTTAGGCTCTGTGAACAGTAATCTCTTGCTTCAGTCTTCTGTTAATGTTAATATTCTTTATGAGAATATTATATTTGTCACATAAGTTATATAGGTCTTATAGCATTAAGAAGAAATAATGATTCCTTATCTACATTTAATTTTTCTTTTTTTTAATTTAAAAAACTTTTTAAAGATTTTATTTATTCATTCGTTAGAGGGAGAGAGAGCAGAAGCAGGGTCAACAGCAGGCAGAGAGAGAATCAGGCTCCCAGCTGAGCGAGGAGCCCAATGTGGAACTTGATCCCAGGACCCTGAGATTATAATTTAAGCCAAAGGGAGATGTTTAACCAACTGAGCCACTCAGGCATCCCATCTGTTTAGTTTTTTTTGGTGGAAAGCAGATACAGCAGATATTATATAATATTACAGAACAAAATAATTTTTAATGGCATTCTTATGGTTCAGAAGTCTTGATGTACTGGCATTTGATGGATTAGATAGATTTTGAAAAATCTCAATAGTCTGCTTCATTTGTTAGTTGTACAGACGACTGTGTATATTAATCTGGCATCAGATTGCTGATAGTACAGTAACATTTGTTGAATTTGCTGAGTGTAGTAGTCATTATATTCCTGCAAATTATATATAATGAATCTGAATGTTATAATGAATAAGTTCTATAATAAGTCTCCTCTATTACTAGGAGATAGTACTGTAGAATTCTGGATCTTTATATCTTTGCTGCCTCCTATCTCTCATAGCACATTGCATGTCTTATTCATATAAGCATCCTATTCATATAAGCTATTCAGTAGCTTCAAAGGTGGAAAAATCTCTTGAGTCTTTAAAAAAAAACAGTCACCTTTATGAGGAATTATTTTTTGTTACACAAAAAGTTGATAAACCAAAAGTGTTTGGTTCAAATATCGAGGTTATTAAATTACCTTGTTAATTTACTGTTGTTATATGAACAAAGCTTAGTTAATGATGTTTTATTCTTTTTTTTTTTTTTTTTTTTTGAGAGAGAGAGAGAGAGTGTGTGCATGCATGCAGGGTGGGGAGGGAAGAGCACCGGGAGATGGGGAGAGAGAATCTTAAGCAAGTTCCATGCCCGTTGTAGAGCCCTCATGAGGCTGGAACTCAGGTCCCTGAGATCATGGCCTTAGCTGAAATGAAGAGTTGGTTGCTTAATAGACTGAACCCTCCAGGTGCCCCCACCCTAAACTTTAATGATACATAACTAGAAAAATAATTTTCCTTTTTGCATAACTGCCAAAAAACTTACTTGGTTATGTGCTTCCTTTGCTTTCTTCAGATCAGCTTTTTCCAGTTTTGCCATGTTAACATTTGCGGGACATTTCTTTTTGAATAGTGCCCATTCCCTTCATATCTACAATATTATCATTCTTGTAGGCTCGTGTGTATGTCACCAAAAGAACAATTCTGTGTTTTCTAAAAGGACTAGAGGACATACAGCTGGTACCTTTCCTGTTTCCCTTTGTGTTGATCATTTTGACTTGGATGGGGCTTCTAGCCGATAGGATCATGCATTAGTTCTTAAATGTCATAGGGAATCTTTTTTCTGGTTTCTTCCACTCAACAAAATGTCACTAAGATTCATCCATATTATTGCATGCACTAGTAGCTTATCCTTTTCATTACTGACTTGTGTTACACTGAATGAATATATTACAATTGGTGTATCTGTTTGCTTGTTGGTGGGCATTTGAGTTCGCTTTCTAGTTCTTTTGCATTATGAGTGAAGTTGCCGTTTTGTACACAGCGTCTTGTGGGTATATGTTTTCCTAGTAGAACTGTAGGCAAATAGATAGGGCATATGTTTAATTTTATAAGATAAATTGCCCAGCAGTTTCTTTTTTAAAGATTTTATTTATTTATTTGAGAGAGAGAGTGTGAGAGAGAGAATGAGCATGAGAAGTGGGAGGGTCAGAGGGAGAAGCAGACTCCCTGCCGAGCAGGGAGCCCAAGATGGGTGGGACTCAATCCCGGAACTCCAGGATCATGACCTGAGCCGAAGGCAGTCGCTTAACCGACTGAGCCACGCAGCTTGCCCAGCAGTTTTCTAACATTGTTTTACCTTTTCTTTTTCTTTAATATTTTATCTATTTATTTGACAGACAGAGATCACAAGTAGGCAGAGAGGCAGGCAGAGAGAGATAGGGGGAAGCAGGTTCCCCACTGAGCAGAGAGCCTGATGCGGGGCTCAATCCCAGGACCCTGGGATCATGACCTGAGCCAAAGGCAGAGGCT